>NC_079192.1:325977157-326279101 GCF_029499605.1 Hyla sarda
TCATAGCCGGGCTCCCATCCTCTACTCCAGATACAGGAGTTCACTATTCCTCTGCACAGAAACTTTTGTTATACATCTACTATGATCCTGTTTCTATGATAGGACTTGCACCACTCACTTTCTTTTCAGGACTGGCGCTGATACTACTAAGATTAATATTCAAGATCGTTTTTTCATTTACAGGTTTAAAAATTGCAAGTTCATATTTAGTTACATTGTTCCATTTTACATCATATCCAGTCACATTGTTCTATATGACTGCATTGAATTTGTTATATGCAAATACTATTTACTCCTCAAGGCTTATTTATTGGTGATAGATATTTATGCCAATTGGCGCATCATTATTGCACAACCGAAGGGCCCTGCGGCTGTAATTTTTTTTTTTTTTTTAGCAATTTCCTTCTTTTTTGTTATTTCTTTTCATTCACCCATCATACATTCTTTTTGAGTGATGTAGCTGGGGACTGAGTAATCCATTTTATTTTTTCTCTTTCTAGTAATTCTCTTTGGGGTGTGAGAATATCTCAGTTAACCTCGCATATTTTTTTTTTTTTTTGAGGACTGAGTAATCCATTTTATTTTTTTCCATTTATAAAAATAAACTGAGGTCATTGCGGTCATTAAGACTCGTTGGCCACAGGGCTTCCAGTTTGAGGATCCATCTTGCCTCACACTGGAGCAGTATTTTGTGGTGATCACCTCCATTTTTCGGACATTCAATCTTTTCCTAGCCTGCAAATTTCAATACAGTCCCATCGCCCCCGTGACACTCATTAATGTGGTAAATAAGCCTGGGAAGCACCTTTGATGCTCTCTCACCTTAGATGCTTTCTCTCACGTATGAACAGGCTCCTAATAGTTTTACCCACATATATGAATTCACACGGGCAAAATAGAATGTACACCAGGTAATTGGTTCTGCAGGTTGTGAACTGGTTAACTACATGGGACAACCCTCCAACCTTAATCTCTCTAGTACCTAGATTAAACGCACAGTATGAACAGTGCTTACATGCAAAGTTGCCCTTGGGCATAATTTCAGTCAGCCAAAACTCTTCTTGTTTTTCTCAGAAGCTGCATTACGTCTTTCATTTTTCTTCAAAATATCTCCCAAAGTGGTGCTTTTCCTAAATGTGATGAGGGGCTAACTGCTTGCCACTTGTTCTAATACGGGGTCCCTCTGGAGTATAAACCAGTTGCGTCTAATTGCGGCACTAATTATTTTGTTCATGCTACTATTGGCAAAATCAAAAGTAAAGCATTTCTGTTCATACTGCAAGACACTCTTCTTATTTGATTTTAACAGAGTGGATCATTCTACGCGTTCATTTTTCTCAAAACACTGATCAACTAGTTCTTTTGGATAGTTCAGTTGGGCAAATCTATCCTTCGGTTCCTGAGCTTGCCTGTAATAATTCTGCATATCACTATTAATTCTTTTAAGTCGTAAAAATTGACTATATGGTATCCCTCTCCGAACATGGAGGGGATCCGAGCTGTCGAAGTGAAGGGTAGAGTTCTTTGCTGTAGTTCTTTGCTGTAGCCTTCCTGAAACCAGATGTCACCAACTTATCTTGCTGAATTTGGATTTTAACATCCAAGAAATCAGTTTCCTGGTCCCCAAAGACGGAAGTGAAGAGTATGTTCATGTCATTTAACATATTAAGGTATTCTACAAATAGTTGGAACATGCTCTCCTCCCAGTCCCAAACTACCAGAATATCATGCAATAGGAGTTTTACATGTTTACAAAAAGGATTCTTTTGAGAAAAGATAAATCATCTTTCAAAAATAGAGAGAAAGAGATTTGCGTTCCAGAGACTGGAGTCACAAAGGCTGTACCCCCTATTTGCTTATACCAGGTGTCACTAAAGGTAAAGGTATTATTATTGAGGATCAGCCATTGGGACTCACAGATAAACTCATATACTTCAGGGGAATTATCAGTCTGGGAAAGAAAATCCCTGATAGCCTGTACATTCGCATCATGAGGGATGCGGGTGTGCAGGCTTTCGACATCTATGGAGGATAAATGAAATCCAGGCTGCCAATCAAAGTCAGATACATATTGCAACAGATGGTTAGTGTATTTTAAATAAGTGGGCATACAACTCAATAAGGGTCTCAAAACCCAGTCAATATTCTGGGACAAAGACTCAGTCACAGAGCCGATCCCCGCCACAATGGGGCGACTAGGGGGTCGGCTCTGCGACTTATGAGTCTTGGGGAGGAAATACCATTTGGGAAATTTAGGGAAGCAATTTCTCAGTTGTTTTCTTTGTCAGAATCCCTCTTTCTACCTGAACTCTAAGCAATGAACGAAGCTGGTCCAAAATCTTACTGATGGGATTTGACTTCATAGGAACATACACTGACCTATCTCCCAGGAGGTGCAATGCCTCCTCTTCATAGTAGGAGCTGGACATAACCACCATACCTCCACATTTATCAGTTTTGCTTATCCTGAGATCGGGTCAATTTTTCAGCCATTGCAAAGTTGCCTTCTCTTTTACTGATAGATTAGAGCTAGTAGGGGGAAATAGCAATGCCTTAACCTCCTTGACTACCGCCTTACTGGAAAGGTCAATGGAGCTACCAGATAAAGTAGGGGGAGAAAAGGTAGATTGATTGCCTCCTCTAAAGGGGGTGACAGGTTCCTCTACTTTGCTCTCACCATAATCTGTATCGCTAGTTAAACCTGTGAGTAGCTCAACAGATTCATTCTCAGTAGGGGTGAACTCTTCTATCAAGCTGAATCCCAATGGACCAATTTTGCAAGGTATCTCTCCTTCCCTGACCACTGATGGTTGAGATGTATTGCTACCCTCTCTGTTAAAAAAAATTAAAATTATGCAAATTAATCTTTCTCAAAGATTTAAAAAAGGTCCACTTCACATTGTACTGCATCAAAATCGTAATTTTAAGTAAGAGCCCTTAGAAAGAAGAAGCAAGACTTCATCAGGTAAGTCCACATCAGTATTGTTAAATACATTCACAGGAGGGACTACTCCTTCTAACTCATGCCCTTGTGTTTCTTTAACCTCTTTGTGAGTAACTAGAACTTTTTTCTCTATTTTCTTGAGGAAGGTGGCTGCCATAGATTCTCTGACATGGGTTCTATATTCCGTTTATGCATGGCATAGCTCACTAGTAACCCTTTCATACTCTGGTTGATAACGTTCAAGGACTAGTTTAAGTAAGTTGGAGGCATGTATTAGATGTGCCTGCTCCCAGGCTCCCATTAAGTTCTTGTCCTCTGTGTATTGCGATGGCACGTGGTCACTTTCCACATAGGACTTGTCCAGAATAATCTGACTTCTTTGTCAGCCAGGGAGGTGATACACTGCTCCAGTGATTTGGTGCTCATGACAGCCAATTCATCTTGGTTGTTACATGAGGTAAAGAAAGCTCCAGGCTCTGATCTACCCGCTTGTAAGATAGAATCCACAGGTGTGCTGCTGGTTTCCATGTTTGAATCCATTCCGAGTCTGTTGGTAAACATAACGCGTGCTCTGGGTTCCAAAAACAAAGCAATGCAAAGTCCAAGTCACATCTAGAAACAGAAAACAGCTGAGAAATTGCTCCTCACTTTCCCTAAATTTCCCAAAGGGTATTTCCTCCCCAAGACTCATAAGTCGCAGAGCCGACCCCCTGGTCGCCCCATTGTGGCGGGCAACAGCTCTGTGACTGAGTCTTTGTCCCAGTATATTGACTGGGTTTTGAGACCCTTATTGAGTTGTATGCCCACTTATTTAAAATACACTAACCATCTGTTGCAGTATCTATCTGACTTTGATTGACAGCCTGGATTTCATTTATCCTTCATAGATGTCAAGAGCCTATACACCCGCATCCCTCATGATGCGGATGTACAGGCTATCAGGGATTTTCTTTCCCACACTGAGAATTTCCCCGAAGTATATGAGTTTATCTGTGAGTCCCAATGGCTTATCCTCAATAATAATACCTTTACCTTTAGTGACTCCTGGTATAAGCAAATTGGGGGTACAGCCATGGGGACTCCAGTCTCTTGCACATACACAAATCTCTTTCTCTCTATTTTCGAAAGGAGATTTATCTTTTCTCAAAAGAATCCTTTTTGTAAACATGTAAAACTTCTATTGTGCTATGTGGACAATATTCTGGTCGTTTGGGACTGGGAGGAGAGCATGTTCCAACAATTTGTAGAATACCTTAATGTGTCAAATGGCATGAACATACGCTTCACCTCTGTCTTTGGGGACCAGGAAATTGATTTCTTGGATGTTAAAATCCAAATTCTGTAAGATAAGTTGGTGACATCTGGCTTCAGTAAGGCTACAGCAAAGAACTCTATCCTTCACTTCGACAGCACGCATCGCCTCCATGTTCGGAGAGGGATACCATATAGTCAATTTTTATGACTTAAAAGAATTAATAGCGATACGCAGAATTATTACAGGTAAGCTGAGGAACTGAAGGAAAGATTTGCCCAATGGAACTATCCAAAAGATCTAGTTGATCAGTGTTTTGAGACAGCTGAACACATAGACCCTGGGGCAGATGTGTCTTAATGACTGCAATGACATCGGTTCATTTTTATAATTGGTTTTACTTCGTTTTGCACCATTGCATGTATTTGTTTAGATGTCTCCATAGTAACCCTATGATTGTCTATTTAATACTTACTTGTGAGCAGCGGCGCAGACTGGCAGCCTGAGGAAGTGCGCTATGGCGCAGGAAACAGTCTGTCGCTGTAAGGCCTCTCCTCTGTTTCTACCTGATGTACGTTTGTATGCTGTTTGTGAATAAATATTCATTCAAGCAAGTTTACCGGGTGAGTGCATCCTTCTACTCCCTCTATTATATTCCCTTTAAAGGGGTTCTCCTTTGCTTAAACATCTTATCCCCTATCCAAAGGATAGGGGAAAAGATGCCTGATCGCGGGAGTCCCGCCGCTGGGGACCCCCGGGATCATGCACGTGGCACCCCGTTTGTAATCAGTCCCCGGAGCGTGTTCGCTCTGGGACTGATTACAGGCGACTACAGGGCGGGCGGCGTGTGACGTCACGCCTGCGCCGGCGTGTGACGTCACGCTCCGCCCCGCAATGCAAGCCTACGGGAGTGGGCGTGATAACTATGATTACTGATTACGGGCGACTACAGGGCGGGCGGCGTGTGACGTCACACCTGCGTGTGACGTCACGCTCCGCCCCGCAATGCAAGCCTACGGGAGGGGGCATGATAGCTATCACGCCCCCTCCCATAGGCTTGCATTGAGGGGCGGAGCGTGACGTCACATGCCGGCGCAGGCGTGACGTCACACGCCGCCCGCCCTGTAGTCGCCGGTAATCAGTCCCAGAGCGAACACGCTCCGGGGACTGATTACAAACGGGGTGCCGCGTGCATGGTCCCGGGGGGTCCCCAGTGGCGGGACTCCCGTGATCAGGCATCTTATCCCCTATCCTTTGGATAGGGGATAAGATGTTTAAGCACCGGAGAACCCCTTTAAAGCCTACCTATATTCCTATCTGAGATACATGTTGTTTTAACAAACCCCTAAAGACCCAATGACATGTCTGATTGATTCTCACTAAGCATTTAAACAACATAAAATACAGTATATAGACTCTGATATAAATACATAAATCACTTTGTTGTGATCACACGTCACACGCTGCCTGCCCTGTAATCGCCGGTAATCAGTCCCGGAGAGAACACGCTCCGGGGACTTATTACAAACGGGGTGCCGGGTGCATGATTCCGGGGGTCCCCAGCGGCGGGACTCCCACGATCAGGCATCTTTTCCCCTATCCTTTGGATAGGGGATAAGATGTTTAAGCACCGGAGAACCCCTTTAAAGCCTACCTATATTCCTATCTGAGATACATGTTGTTTTAACAAACCCCTAAAGACCCAATGACATGTCTGATTGATTCTCACTAAACATTTAAACAACATAAACTACAGTATATAGACTCTGATATAAATACATAAATTACTTTGTTGTGTGTGTCAAAATTACCACAGCTTTATTTAAATGGGCACTCTAATTAAAACTAATTTTTCCTATTGCACTCCGGTAAATTAAAAATCTTTCTAATGTACTTTGTTTAAAAAAATTAAGTTTTCTATGTTTTATTTGTGTTTAAAAAGCTGCCACTAGGTGTCTCCCTACTTGTCCAGAGCACATTTTCCCCCATCTCTTGCACAGAAGTCCAAAATCAGGAAATGCTGAGGGGTGTGTGCAGCCTTAGCCACTCCTTGCTCATCTCACACTAAACTGCTCTGGTTCCCACCAGAGTGCCCCTTTAACTTCTGACATGTCTGTGCAACAAAGTTAATTTCAACAGTAACACCTTTAAGAATGTTTAGTATAGTTTTATATTTTATACATACCCTACTGTATAGATTTGACTATCTAAGGATACGATACACGATACGATGTCAGTATGCTGATAGTCAGAAGAGCACTTCTTAATGTTTATAACATGTCCACAGGTTTTTTGTTCATCCAGAGGATAAATGGAGAGGTGCTTCTTGAATCCACATACTAAGAGATGTCGTCTGAGGTTTATAGCAATGCTGTAGATAGGACTACCCAGCTGATGGATACAAGCATATTAACATAAGTCAAATAAAGAATATTAACCATGTAGCAGACATACTTTCTTCACTGTAATCTTAGTGTATGGTAGTCAATGTATGAAGTCAATGACCCATCTTGAGTAGAGACAATGGGTAAACTTGTCCTCTGGGAGGTCTGTGTCCAGAAAGAAAAGAAGAAAAGGAATAGCACAATTATAGGGACATTTGTTTTTTGTCAAGATAAAAAGTTGAAAAGTTATTTACATAGTCCAGATGTTGAGGCGGAAATTCAGACATACCACAAAGTGACATGACGGGAAGACCAGAGGTGCAGACCAAACTTTGGAGATAGTACAGGTAGTGGTACAAGTACATAGTACATGATATTACATATTGTACAGGAAGTTCCTAAGTAAAATATCTGATCAGAAGACTCTATAAGGGGGACTCTGGACAAAGTAAAATGTTTTCAAATCGACTGGTGCCAGAAAGTTATTGTCACGATTCGGCTTACGGTTAGTGGATCCTCTGTGTCAGCGAGGGATTGGCGTGGACCGTGCTGGTGGACCGGTTCTAAGAGGCTACTGGTGTTCACCAGAGCCCGCCGCAAAGCGGGATGGTCTTGCTGCGGCAGTAGCAACCAGGTCGTATCCACTAGCAACGGCTCAACCTCGCTGACTGCTGAGAAGGCGTGGGACAGAAGGACTAGGCAGAGGCAAGGTCAGACGTAGCAGAAGGTCGGGGGCAGGCGGCAAGGTTCGTAGTCAAGATGGGTAGCAAGAGTTCAGGTAACACAGGCTTGGACAACACTAAACGCTTTCACTGGCACAAGGCAACAAGATCCGGCAAGGGAGTGCAGGGGCAGTGAGCAGATATAGCCAGGGAGCAGGTGGAAGCCAATTAAGGTAATTGGGCCAGGCACCAATCATTGGTGCACTGGCCCTTTAAGTCTCAGAGAGCTGGCGCGCGCGCGCCCTAGAGAGCGGAGCCGCGCGCGCCAGCACATGACAGCAGGGGACCGGGACGGGTAAGTGACTTGGGATGCGATTCGCGAGCGGGCGCGTCCCGCTGTGCGAATCGCATCCCCGACGGCCATATCAGTGCAGCGCTCCCGGTCAGCGGGACCGACCGGGGCGCTGCAGGGAGAGAGACGCCGTGAGCGCTCCGGGGAGGAGCAGGGACCCGGAGTGCTCGGCGTAACAGTACCCCCCCCCCTTAGGTCTCCCCCTTTTTTTGTCCGACAACTGCTTTACTTGGGACGAGGACACCAGGAAAGAATGGAGGGTTTCCTCAACGGCAGGCAGTACAGCAGGAGTGGGAATGGGGAGGGAGGGCAGAGGGTGAAGCTTGGCACGGGGCAGGGTGACACCAGGACGGGGGCCATGAGGAGGCACTGAGGCTTGCCTGACGGGACTGGGAGGGGGGGAGAGGCATTTCTTGTGGCAAGCAGAGTCCCAGTTCTTGATCTCCCCGGTGGTCCAGTCAAGGGTGGGAGAATGAAGCTGGAGCCATGGCAGACCGAGGAGGACCTCAGAGGTGCAGTTGGGGAGGACGAAAAATTCAATCCTTTCGTTGTGGGGTCCAATGCACATTAAGAGGGGTTTTGTGCGGTAACGCACGGTGCAATCCAATCTAACTCTGTTGACCGCGGAAATGTAGAGCGGCTTGACGAGACGAGTCACCGGGATGCAGAACTTATTCACCAAAGACTCCAAAATGAAATTCCCAGAGGCACCAGAGTCCAAGCAGGCCACGGCTGAGAGGGAGGAATTGGCTGAAGGAGAAATCCGCACGGGCACCGTGAGACGTGGAGAAGCAGAGTTTGAACCAAGAGACGCCACACCCACGTGAGCTGGGTGCGTGCGTGCGTTTCCCAGACGTGGAGGACGAATAGGGCAATCCACCAAGAAATGCTCGGTACTGGCACAGTACAGACAAAGATTTTCTTCCCTACGGCGATTCCTCTCTTCCTGGGTCAGGCGAGACCGATCCACTTGCATGGCCTCCTCGGCGGGAGGCCCAGGCGTAGATTGCAAAGGATGCTGTGGGAGAGGTGCCCAGAGATCTAAGTCTTTTTCCTGGCGGAGCTCCTGATGTCTCTCAGAAAAACGCATGTCAATGCGGGTGGCCAAAGACAAGGCCTTTCCTGAAAGAAGGCTCACTACGAACGCCACCTTAGACCGTTCTGTAGGAAACAAGTCCGACAACATCTCCATATGCAGGGAACATTGAGACAGAAATCCACGGCAGAGTCTAGAGTCCCCATCAAATTTGTCCGGCAGGGACAAGCGGAGGCTAGGAGCGGCCACTCGCTGCGGAGGAGGTGCAGGAGCTGGCGGAGGAGATGGTTGCTGCTGTAGCAGAGGCAGAAGTTGCTGTAACGTGGCGGTCAACTGCGACAGCTGCTGTCCTTGTTGGGCAATTTGCTGCGATTGCTGAGCGACCACCGTGGTAAGGTCAGCGAGACTTGGCAGCGGCACCTCAGCGGGATCCATGGCCGGATCTACTGTCACGATTCGGCTTACGGTTAGTGGATCCTCTGTGTCAGCGAGGGATTGGCGTGGACCGTGCTGGTGGACCGGTTCTAAGAGGCTACTGGTGTTCACCAGAGCCCGCCACAAAGCGGGATGGTCTTGCTGCGGCAGTAGCAACCAGGTCGTATCCACTAGCAATGGCTCAACCTCGCTGACTGCTGAGAAGGCGTGGGACAGAAGGACTAGGCAGAGGCAAGGTCAGACGTAGCAGAAGGTCGGGGGCAGGCGGCAAGGTTCGTAGTCAAGATGGGTAGCAAGAGTTCAGGTAACACAGGCTTGGACAACACTAAACGCTTTCACTGGCACAAGGCAACAAGATCCGGCAAGGGAGTGCAGGGGCAGTGAGCAGATATAGCCAGGGAGCAGGTGGAAGCCAATTAAGCTAATTGGGCCAGGCACCAATCATTGGTGCACTGGCCCTTTAAGTCTCAGAGAGCTGGCGCGCGCGCGCGCCCTAGAGAGCGGAGCCGCGCGCGCCAGCACATGACAGCAGGGGACCGGGACGGGTAAGTGACTTGGGATGCGATTCGCGAGCGGGCGCGTCCCGCTGTGCGAATCGCATCCCCGACGGCCATATCAGTGCAGCGCTCCCGGTCAGCGGGACCGACCGGGGCGCTGCAGGGAGAGAGACGCCGTGAGCGCTCCGGGGAGGAGCAGGGACCCGGAGCGCTCGGCGTAACAGTTATAAAGATTTGTAAATTACTTCTATTAAAAAAATCTTAATCCTTCTAGTACTTCTCAGCTGCTGTATACTCCAGAGGAAGTTGTGTAGTTCTTCTAGTCTGAACACAGTGTTCTCTGCTACCACCTCTGTCCATGCTAGGAATTGTTCAGAGCAGGATAGGTTTGCTATAGGGATTTGTTCATGCTCTGGACAGTTCCTGGCATGGACAGAGGTGTCAGCAGAGAGCACTGTGGTCAGACTGGAAAGAACTACGCAACTTCCAATAGAGCATACAGCAGCTAATAGGTACTGGAAAGATTAAGATTTTTTATATAAAGGTAATTTACAAATTTGCATAACGTTCTAGTTGATTTGAAAACATTTGTTTTCCTCCAGAGTACCCCTTTAAGTGTAGAGAGTAGTCTGGCTACGTGTAACCCGATGCAGTGCTGGAGAGCCATAAAACATGCTTCTTTGTAAGGGGGAACCTTATGTTGTGAGGGTGTGATGAGGGCAGATGCAATTACCCTAGGGGCAAATGGCATTAACTCCTTGTATTCGTGACACCAGGGCATGGTTTAACCTCTTCACCACCTGAAGGTATACCGCTGTATCCTGGGCTAGGCCCGGGGGCAAATAATGACTCCGATGCCAAGTTACGGAACAACAGCAGCTTTACTAGTTAGACAGGTGTAACAGTCTTAACAGCTTAGCCAGACTCAAGGTGGTGACAAGTGACTTCAGAGATCTTAGGGCTTGCTGGGACTTGTAGTGGATTTGGACAATTTGATGCAGGGCCACGCTGACTTGACACAGATAAATCCTGACTGACTTGACTGGAACTGACTAGACAGACTTCACCCTGTTTGTAGCTTAGCAGGATTGATGTTCACCTGTGGGGTAGTGGACTTTGGCATGCGTGGCTGCATGGTTGGCTTTAGGCCTCCTCAGGACACCAGACACTTTCTCTGGACTTGACCTCACTGCACTCAGCAAAGACTTGGACTAAGAGACTGAACTAGCTTCACCCAGGGCTTATATGGGGGAGACTCTAGAGGGGTCTCATAGGTCACCCTGTAGGCCACATGGTCACTGGTACCTTCCTTGGTTACAACACATGACAACAGTATTTAAAGGTATATAACAATACATGTACATTACAATACAAAACAAAACATAGGCACTGCTTAACTAGTTAGGGCATATAGGTGAAGGGGGGGCCCAGGGGTCACTGAATGGAGTCTGCCTGACAGGGCAGCAAGGGTACAGGGGTGCAACTCCTGTACTGAGCCACCACACTTACTTGATGTTGTATTAGAGCTTTAAACTAGCAGACATGTCCCTAAGAAATTGGCGAACCATTAATGGAAATTTATTAATGTTACAGGTGTCTTTGAAAAGATGAGAAAGGAATCTGAAACTTGTTGGGAAATACAATATTTTTAAATAAGTTCACAAGAGTCCACAAAGTATCAGGCCCAAGGTCATCTCTCCACTAGGAATTGGAGCTTTCTCCTCCGCTTTGGAGGCGAAACAAGACAGTAAATGCAAAGATGTCCACTATGTCTACAACAGAGGCACAGACCTTGTGAGAATTGCCAATGACAAAATTCAAAGTGTTTATTACTTTGGTTAATAAATCCTTGACCTTTCTTAGGGTATGTTCACATGGGGTCATTTCCAAGCGGAATCTGACAAAAAATTTCAGGGATTCTGCTGCTCTGTCCAATACCTTCTATGGAGAAGAATACAGCGCGGCAACTCAGGTATGTAGTATCCAAAAACTTGAATATTTATTCCATTATTCCAATATAGAAATGCAGGTAGCAGGACATTGCGGGGAGGCAACACATTGGAGGCTAAGGAGCTAATTCTACTGCTCTGCACACTGAACTTCAGTGACAGAGAAATCTGCAGCGGAAATCCCAATTCCAGCCTCCCCAAACCCCAAAAGGAGCTATTTCCAGGTTGTAATTCCCTGAGCAGTCAATGATTAATGAGTATGCTACCAGGAAAGGCTGGCACATTAACAGGCAAAGTCAACTCACCTAGGGATTGTCATTCGAAAAGCAGAACAAACCAGAACATGTGACTAATCCAGGAGTGACAAACAGGATGGTCGGTTTGTGTTCTCTTGCAGAGATCCAGCTAGTAGGGAACATTTAGAGCAGTGTATGCAAAATAGCTCTTTTCTTTTTTTCATTCTTGAAGAGAGCTATTTTCCGTAGGCTCCCATTAGCACTGTTAACTGGACTAGTATAATAGCTATATGAAGAGTCTTTAAAGGGGTACTCCGCCCCTAGAGTTCTTATCCCCTATCCAAAGGATAGGGGATAAAATGTCTGATCGTGGGGGTCCCGCCGCTGGGGACCCCGGCGATCTCGGCTGCGGCACCCCAAATATCCGGTGCATGTAGCTGACTTCGCTACGTGCCGGATGACTGGCGGTTCGGGGCAGAGGCTTGTGACGTCACGATCATACCCCGCTCATGACGTCTCGGCCATGCCCCCTCAATGCAAGTCTATGGGAGACTTGCATTGAGGGGGTATGGCCGTGACATCACGAGCGGGGTGTGGCCGTGACATCACGAGGCTTCGGCGCTGCACCCGACGCTCTAAACGAACAACGGCTGAAGCAGTCCCAGTGGTAGGACCCCCACGATCAGACATCTTATCCCCTATCCTTTGGATAGGGTATAAGATGTCTAGGGGCAGAGTACCCCTTTAAGGTGTGTTCCCTTCTTTCTCATGGCAACCCAAGCTATATCAGGCAGGCAGAATATTACTTGAGCTGTATTTATTGTTATTAATATGCTGTTGTTTTCAGGCAGGCAGAATATTATTTGAGCTGGATTTATTATTATAAATATGCTATTCAATGCATTCACTACATTCAAATATTTTTCAAATACCAATTGAAAACCGGGCAAGCCTTCTTACCTACCCTGATTTTATCTAACACCACTGCTCCAGAAGTCCACACAATGAGTGTGCCATCATTTGATGACGAGAAGACGAGCTTTGTCTCTGTCCAGTATAATATTTTGGTGACCATCCCTGAATGTTCTGCTGCCGACTGCGACAGGCGTCCACTGTCCAGGTCCCACCACTTTATCATTCCATCTGCACATGGGAGGCAAGAGCTTATATAATCAGTGCTGTGCAAGTAATTCCACATGAAGAAGACACCGTCTATTCACTACTAATATTTTTACAAATAATAATTTAGGCGAACACAGTGTGACCCTGAAAGCAATACGTGTTTGCGATGCCAGTTAACAAGTAAGTTCTCTTTCCACTGAATGTTGCCAAATCTTCCTTCTTTGCACCCTGAAAGCAGTCATGTGACACAATAGCTCTTCTTGGAATAGGGCCCCAGTCAACATGCATACTGGGGGTGGTAATTTGTATTTTTTACAAGGCCCAGACATGCTGCAGCCATCAGATATATTCCTGTGAGACAGATACAGTTCATTACCAATACAGTAAGTGGTTGTGCTGACTGGACCGTGGCACCTACAGTATTACATCTGGTTGACCACAATGTTCTGCATTACATTATACATTAGCTATACAAAGAAATATACATGCACGTTGTATTCTTTTGATTTGTAATCCCCCCCCCATCCCCCATAACACCCCAGACGGCCAATTACTACTCCGTCTCCCCATCAAAGCCTTGGATGACCCCCTGTGTTGTTATAGGAACCCACATGCTAAATATAAATGTTCCTTACCTTCAAAGCCTGTGAGAAACTCCCTTCTTGCTGTGTGGAACCCAAGTGCAGTTATGGATCTTTGGTGACAGTCTCGAACATGGAAATGTTTCTGCATTGCCATTGTTCTACGAGTGGGGACCCCTGGATATCTTGGATGTAGATGCCTCAACACTGGCTCATATTCCCTGTCAAAGCATTCAGAGACATTTAAATACATATATAACTAACACTTGAACAAGCGCATTTTTTCTGTGCAAAGTAGGGGTTTAGGCAACATTTGTTGTGCAAAGATGGGCCTTATGCAAAAAAAAAAAAAAAAGCGCTATTTTGCCACGCTGCCCTTATGCAAAGAGTAGTAAATTATTTCCAAGTTACGGCTCTTTAAATATAAAAACTGTTTAATTGAAAAGAAGTAAAACATTAAACAAAACTTTTTGTATAGCTGTATGTGGCGTCGCGGCGTGAGGTGCAGGGTAGATGTTATAACCCAAGGGGCAGATGTTATTAACCCCTTCTTGTCGTGATGCCAGGGCGTGATTTGGCCTTAACCACCGCAAGGTAATACCGCTGGTCCTGGGCTTGGCACGGGGGCAACAAAGACATTGACACCAAGTTACGGACAAACAGTAGCTTTTCTGAGGGTAGACAGATGACACAGTCTATGCAGTACAGCCAATATCCCAAGGAGGTGACCAGTGACACAGGGGGACCTCGCAGGTTTGCTGGGACTTGCAGTAGTTAGATAGACTTTGGTGCAGGCCACGGTGACTAAACAGTAGACTTGACTTGATCACTGACAATTAGATGACTTTGGCTTACTTGCAATTGACAGGTGGCTGCAGGCTTTAGGATTGAGGCCTCCAATGCTCCAGACACACACACTGAGACGACTGCACTGGACCTCAGGAACTAAGAGAGATTACAGCCCCTCCCCTGGTTATATAGGGGGGCTGTGCAAGGAGCCTGTAGGTCACTTGGGAGGTCACCTGGTCACTAGTGCCTCCTGGGTAACAATCACATGGTAACAGCTATTAAAGAAACAGTACATTTTATTATACAACTTATGTACATAGTGGATAACACATGAAGGGGGCCCTGGGGACATGGAGAGACTCTGCCTGACAGGGCAGGAGAAGTACAGGGAAACACCATCTCGTACTGGGCCACCACATGTAATTGTACCAATATGTTAAGGCTAAGTTTTCAGTTGTTTTTCTTTTTTGCAAAAAACGCAAAGGAAAACGCCAAATCTGCCGCATGGCGTTTTTTTGCCCAAAAAACACTGTAGCCAGATGTCAGCTGTAAATCAATGAAAAATCTCAAAATTCATTTTCAACTTGGCGTTTTTCAGATTAGCATTTTTTTTTTAACCCTTTTGGTGTTTTTCCACTCTTTTTTTGTTGTTTTTCAGCTCCTTGGCAGTTTTGCAAAATCGCAGCATGTTGAGCCCATGGTGTTTTTTCAGTCAAAATCTTGATTCCGCGAGCGGAGATTCCGCCTGGCGGCCGCCGCCGGAGTTACTTGAGCGCTAGGGCCACGGGGCACTGAGTCATCACTATGCAGTGCTCGCGGAATCCGCGCAAAGAATGAACATTTTCTTTCTTTGCGCGGAACAATTTCAGCGGCGGAATTGGCCGCCGCGGAAATTCCGCAGTGTGAACGGGTCTCGCGGAGACCCATTCACACTAATGTTAAGTTCACACCGCGGAATTCCGTGAGAATTCCGTAGTGTGAACATAGCCTAAGGGAGGGAAAAAACTGCAGAAAAAATGCCAGACGCAGGAAATTGCACTGGCGTTTTTTTTTTTTTTTTAAACGCAGGACAAAAAACCAAGTGCTGTATTTTTTTATGAAAGTTATATTTGCCATTATACAATATACAACTTGCCCTGCAAAAAAAAAAAAATCCCTAATATATATATATATATATATATATATATATATATATATATATACAGCACATATATATGTTGAGAAAAGACACATGGCCTCAGAACACATGCAGTGTTGAGAAGTAGTAGATCAGTGTACAACTAGGGATGTGTAGCCATATCTTTTTCTACATTTGTGCCTTATATTGCTATGCTGACCTTCAGAAGACAGGGATGTAAAAACATAATTTTTTTTTTTTTTTTTTACAATAGAACAGTAAGGCTAAGTTTCTACTTGGTTTTTTTGTCCTGCATTTTTTGGGTTGAAAAAAACGCCTGAAAAAACGCCTGAAAAAAAAACCAGTGCAATTTCCTGCGTCTGGCGTTTTTTCAGCTGTTTTTTTCTGGTGTTTTTTCATTTGTGTGGAAATTGCACCTTGGCAGTTTTTTTTGGTACCCAAAATTTGTTGGGTACCAAAAAAAAAAAAAAAGGAAAAAAAAAGGATGCAGTAGTGATGGAAAATTTTATAACAACGTTTTAATGATTTTTTTTATAAAGTGTGTGTGTTTCACTTTTTTTTCACTACTTTTACATTTTTAAGGTAGTACTACTACTCCCAGCATGGAACAGACTGTTCCATGATGGGAGTAGTAGTACCTGTACTAATAGACATATTGCCCCGGGTGTCAGTCGTGACACCTGATGCGATCGTCCATAATATAACAGAGATGTGGAGCGGCTCTATACAGCGCTCACATCTCTGCTCTGTAATCCGGCCAGTGATGTGAATAGAACATCATTCATTCATATTTTTCGCCCAGAGTGGTGATTGGCCGGATGGTGGCAGCCAATCACTGCGCTCTGCAGGAAGTATGAATAGGTGTATATATACGGCAGTGCAGGGGACCATAGAAGAGTGGCTGGCCGCATCTATACATTATACAGGAGAATCGCAAAGGGCGATCCGTCTATTAGTACAGGTAACTACTACTCCCATCATGAAACAGTTTGTTCCATGCTGGGAGTAGTAGTACTACCTAAAAAATGTAAAAAATAAGGAAAAAAGTGAAAAACACACTACATTTTTATTATTGCCGGCTACATTTTTAGGTCCCCACCCACCCACATAAATTGATCCCTGTTTTAAAAGTTAATAAAAGTTTTGTTATAAAAAAGATACATTTCGTAAGATACAATTTTTTCCATCACTACTGTATCTTTTTTATTTTTATTTTTTAATGGTACCCTATGAAATTTTATTAAAAAAGGTACCTCCATCACTTTTTTGGATCGCTAAAGTCCAAAAAAGAATAAAAACCGCCTGCAAAAACGCCAAAGTTAAAACCACATATCGTTATTCTTGGCTTTTTTTTCACTCCCATAGACTTCTATGGAAGAAAAACGCCACGATTTTGACCAAAAAATTGCCAGTGGCTCAACATGCTGTGATTTTGGAAAACCGCCAAGGAGCTGAAAAACGCCAAAAAAAGGTGAAAAATCGCCAAGAGGATTAAAAAAACGCCAAAGTGAAAAACACCAAGTGGAATAGGAATTTTGCGATTTCTCATTGATTTACAGCTAACATCTGGCTGCAACGTTTTTTGGCCAAAAAAACGCCATGCAGCAAAATTGGCGTTTTTCTTGGCGTTTAAAAAAAATAAAATAAAAAAAAAGCAAGTAGAAACTTAGCCTAAGATTTATTTGTGTAATGTAATCAATTGCGTTTATAGCATTAAATAACAATGACAAATACATCCTCCCACAATGTAACTCTTTCAGTCCTGCCAGTATATAAAACCATGGTAGGAGACATACATCATGGAAATACTGAGGGAGCTTCATCAGTATTGCTATATCATAAGGCCTTAGTGCTGGAAGGTAAGTACACCAATAATTTACACCAAAAATACATTTGGCGCGTTACATTTTTGTGCGCCCCTTCACCTGCAGCATAGATATCATTACCTGAATGAGAAGTAACATGGTCTCTGTGTCCCTTCACCAGGCCTTTAAGAAAAGCTTATGCAGCCTCCATGTTGCACTACTTGTGTTTGGGATGTTTGTATTGCTTCCTGTCACTATGGGAACCACTTTCTAGACACTTGCCAGCTTTTCAAAAGAAAGTGACTGCTGAGTGATCCTGTCCTCGCCCCAGCAGCCATGTGTCCTACACAAAGCACATTGTCAAATGAATGGGAATGCGCTTCTGTATCACCTTGTTGCTTATTCGTTGTGTACTTGGCACCGGTCAGATGGCGTTTATTACTGGAGCAGAGGGAACCCACACAAAGAGTCCTTTACCATTGTCTATACAACGTATGCATACAAAGTACGAACAGCCATGCAATTAGAGTTGTCACCTGGACGGTATTTTGGCCACCCTGACGGTATTTTTATATTAAAAATACCGGCCATGTATTTATCCAACCAATCCTCCAACTCCTGGAATGTTGCACCATATACTATACCAGTGTTTCCCAACCAGAGTGACTCCAGCTGTTGTAAAACTACAACTCCCAGCATGCCCAGACAGCCAACGGCTGTCTGGGCATGCTGGGAGCTGTAGTTTTACAACAGCTGGAGGCACCCCTGGTTGGGAAACACTGACCTATACTATACACTACTATATAGTTCAACATGCTGGGAGTTGTAGTTTTGCATCAGCTGGAGGCACTCCTGGTTGGAAAACACTGTCCTATACCATATACTACTATATATTCCAACATGCTGGGAGTTGTAGTTTTGCATCAGCTGGAGGCACCCCTTGCTGGGAAACACTGCCCTATACTATATACTACTATATAGTCCACCATGCTGGGAGTTGTAGTTTTGCATCAGCTGGAGGCACTCCTGGTTGGGAAACACTGCCCTATACTATATACTACTATATAGTCCACCATGCTGGGAGTTGTAGTTTTGCAACAGCTGGAGGCACCCCTGGCTGGGAAACACTGCCCTATACTATATACTACTATATAGTCCACCATGCTGGCAGTTGTAGTTTTGCATCAGCTGGAGGCACTCCTGGTTGGGAAACACTGCCCTATACTATATACTACTATATAGTCCACCATGCTGGGAGTTGTAGTTTTGCATCAGCTGGAGGCACTCCTGATTGGGAAACACTGCCCTATACTATATACTACTATATAGTCCACCATGCTGGGAGTCGTAGTTTTGCAACAGCTGGAGGCACCCCTGGTTGGTAAACACTGCCCTATACTATATACTACTATATAGTACAACATGCTGGGAGTTGTAGTTTTGCAACAGCTGGAGGCACCCCTGGTTGGGAAACACTGCCCTATACTATATACTACAATATAGTCCAACATGCTGGGAGTTGTAGTTTTGCATTAGCTGGAGGCACCCCTGGTTGAGAAACACTGCCCTATACTATATACTACTGTATAGTCCACCATGCTGGGAGTTGTAGTTTTGCAACAGCTGGAGGCACCCCTGGTTGGGAAACACTGCCCTATACTATATACTACTGTATAGTCCACCATGCTGGGAGTTGTAGTTTTGCAACAGCTGGAGGCACCCCTGGTAGGTAGACACTGACCTATAGTATCTACTACTGTATAGTCCAACATGCTGGGAGTTGTAGTTTTCATTTGGGGCAGCTGCTGAGCCACAGGCTGTACCAGGGCATGCTGGGAGTTGTAGTTAGTAACTAACTGCAACTTTCGAATTTAATTAAAAAAAGCGATCAAAAAGTCACATCGAAACAAAAATGGTCCTGTTAAAAACTGCAGATCGTGGCACAAAAAATGATCCCTCATACAGCCCTGTATAAGGAGAAATATAAAAGATATAGAAAGATATAGGGGTCAGAATAGGACAAAATCCCCCCCCCCGCCCCCCGCATATGTGTATCCTGTGATGTCACCAGTGGCGGATCCAGGGTGGGGGGAAACGGGGCAATTGCCCCCCCCCCCCCCCGAGATTGTTGCCACCCCCCGTACTATACTATAGCATGGTGAAGCAGGAGCTGTCAGCTATCCCGCTCCACCAGTCCCTAACCTTTCTCACACGCTGCGGTTGATCCATTCCTGCAGTCAGTGAGAGCCACAGGGACGCCATCCACGGCATTACGCCGGCGCGATGACATCACAGCCACAGCGTGTGACAAAAGGTGACGGGTGAGAAAGGGGGGGGGGGTAAGCAAATTATAAGTGAGAGGGGCAAAGGTGGCGGGTGAGAAAGGGGGGGGGAAGCAAATTATAAGTCAGAGGGGCAAATGATGAGTGAGGGGCACATGTCAGGGGGCATTATATGTGGGGGCAAATGACAGGACCTCCCCTGTCATGTGCCCATATAATGCCCCTGTGGCATGGGCCCCTCATATATAATACCGCATGTCCCGTTCCCCTCACAAATAATGGCCCCCTGACATGTGCCCCTCACATATAATGCCCCCTGTCCTGCCCCCCCTGGGGGCATTATATGTGAGGGGCACATGTCAGGGGGGCATTATATGTGAGGAGCACAGGACATGGGGCATTATTTGTTGGGGGCACATGACAGGGGGCATTATATGTTGGGGGCACATGACAGGGGGGCATTATATGTGAGGGGCACATGTCAAGGGGCAATATATGTGGGGGCACATGACAGGGGCCCCCCTGTCATGTGCCCATATAATGCACATATAATGCCCCCCTGACATTTGCCGCTTACTTATAATACCCCCCATCATGTGCCCATCACTTATAATACCCCCTGTCCTGTGCCCCTCATATATAATTCCCCCCTGTCATGTGCCCTCACATTTAATGCCCCCCTGTCATGTGCCCCTCACATATAATGCCCCCCTGTTATGTGCCCCTCATATATAATGCCCCATGTCCTGTGCCCCTCACATATAATGCCCCCCTATCCTGCCCCCTCAGGGGGCATTATATGTGTGAGGCACAGGACATGGGGCATTATATGTGAGGGGCACAGGGCATTATAAGTCAGGGACATATGTCAGGGGGGCATTATATGTGCATTATATGGGCACATGACAGGAGGGGGCTGTCCTGTGCCCCCACATATAATGCCCAATGTCCTATGCCCCTCACATATAATGCCCCCTGAGGGGGCAGGACAGGGGGCATTATATGTGATGGGAACATGACGGGGGCATTATATGTGAGGGGCACAGGACAGAGGGCATTATTATTATGTGGGGGGAACAGGACGGGTTATAATTATTAAATGTGGGGGCACAGGATGGGGCATTATTACTATATATGAGGGGCACAGAGTGTTTTGCATTTCAGAGGTATAGGCCGGCATTTATCATTGTAGGTGTAAGTGAAGTATTTTTCTGTGTAGGAGCACCACATTTATAAAAAGGTAGCAGAGCATTTGATAAATTTTGTGCAGGTCACATATTCTAACATTTCTCTCTTCACATACATTAAAAAGCTAAGTCTGGGCTGGTGCAGTTTTAGAGACTTTTCAGTGGTTTCGCGCCTTTTTTGCGCCTTTTCACAAAAAGACTCAGTTCATAAAACCCGTCCATATCACGTGTATTGCCAAAATCAGTGGATTGCAACTCAAGCGCAAAAAAGGCACAAATAAACCCTGCTTGCGCCTTTTCATAATTTTTAGACACAAAAAACAAGAGACAATTATACATGTCGGCCATAGTGTATGTTATAGGGAATTTGTGGGGTAGTATGTTTTTTATGGGCCACAATACATCACGGTATTGTATTCAGAGGGTACAGTGTGTTGTAGTAATATATTCAGAGGGTTCAGTGTGTAATAGTATTATATTCAGAGGTTATGGTGTGTGGCGGTTTTATATACAGAGGGTACGGTGTGGCGGTATTATATTCAAAGGATACAGTGTTTGGCAGTATTATAATAATTATTGCTTTCATACAGAGGATCAGAATCTGCTGACATAGAAACCATCTGGGTATCAAGTTCTGCTGAGTGAACATTTAGCTGGACCAGGCGGTATGTACCATCTGAATTAGATAAGGAAAGACTTAGGGAAAGAGAAAGAGATAAGGAATAAGGAAAGAGAAGACGTCACCTGTAGTCACTGATATCATTGTGTATTCTCCTCACTATAGAGAAGACGTCACCTGTAGTCACTGATATGATTGTGTATTCTCCTCACTATAGAGAAGACGTCACCTGTAGTCACTGATATCATTGTGTATTCTCCTCACTATAGAGAAGACGTCAACTGTAGTCACTGATATCATTGTGTATTCTCCTCACTATAGAGAAGACATCACCTGTAGTCACTGATATCATTGTGTGTTCTCCTCACTATAGAGAAGACGTCACCTGTAATCACTGATATCATTGTGTATTCTCCTCACTATAGAGAAGCCGTCACCTGTAATCACTGATATGATTGTGTATTCTCCTCACTATAGAGAAGACGTAACCTGTAGTCACTGATATCATTGTTTATCCGGCCTGACTGTCCCATTAGAGCTGGAGTCACTTGTAAGTTTTACAGTAATGATGGGTGAAACAACAACTCCCAGCATAACCTTACCACATACTTAAAGGGGTACTCTGGTGAAAACGTTTTTTTTTTTTTTTAAACAGATTTGTAAATTACTTCTATTAAAAAATCTTAATCCTTTCTATACTTATTAGCTCCTGAATACTACAGAGGAAATCATTTTCCGTTTGAAACACAGAGCTCTCTGCTGACATCATGAGCACAGTGCTCTCTGCTGACATCTCTGTTCATTTTAGGAACTGTCCAGAGTAAAAGGAAATCCCCATAGCAAACATATTCTGTTCTGGACAGTTCCTAAAATGGACAGAGTTGTCAGCAGAGAACACTGTGCTCGTGATGTCAGCAGAGAGCTCTGTGTTTCAAAAATAAAATAATTTCCTCTGTCGTATTCAGCAGCTAATAAGTACTGGAAGGATTACGTTTTTTTAATAGAAGTAATTAAAAAATCTGTTTAACTTTCTGGCACCAGTTGATTTAAAAAAAAAAAGTTTTTCACCGGAGTACCCCTTTAAGATCATACTGGGAGCTGTAGTTTTAACCCCTTAACGACGCAGGACGTATATTTACGTCCTGCGCCGGCTCCCGCGATATGAAGCGTCCCTATGGGACCTATAACACTGCAAAAAAAAGTTAAAAAAAAGTGTTAATAAAGGTCATTTAACCCCTTCCCTAATAAAAGTTTGAATCACCCCCCTTTTCCCATAAAAAAAATAAAAATAAACATATGTGGTATCGGCGCGTGCGCAAATGTCCGAACTATAAAAATATATCATTAATTAAACCGCTCGGTCAATGGCGTACGTGCAAAAAAATTTCAAAGTCCAAAAAAGCGTATTTTGGTCACTTTTTATACCATTAAAAAAATGAATAAAAAGTGATCAAAAAGTCCGATCAAAACAAAAATCATACTGATAAAAACTTCAGATCACAGCGCAAAAATGAGTCCTCATACCGCCCTGTACATGGAAAAATACAAAAGTTATAGGGGTCAGAAGATGACATTTTTAAACGTATACATTTTCCTGCATGTAGTTATGATTTTTTCCAGAAGTGCGACAAAATCAAACCTATATAAGTAGGGTATCATTTTAACCGTATGGACCTACAGAATAATGATAAGGTGTCATTTTTACCGAAATATGCACTGCGTAGAAACGGAAGCCCCCAAAAGTTACAAAATGGCGTTTTTTCTTCGATTTTGTCGCACAATGATTTTTTCCGTTTCGCCATGCATTTTTGGGTAAAATGACTAATGTCACTGCAAAGTAGAATTGGCGACGCAAAAAATAAGCCATAATATTGATTTTTAGGTGGAAAATTGAAAGGGTTATGATTAGGTAAGGAGGAAAAAACGAAAGTGCAAAAACGGAAAAAACCCTGAGTCCTTAAGGGGTTAAATGGTAAAAACTTTTTTTTAGCCCTTTCTCATTCTGTGGCAATTGGTATATTTGATTATTATGCTGAAAATAATTTTCTGCAACATGCTACAGTGCGGGCATCACAACATGCTACAGCGCGGGCATCACAACATGCTACAGCGCAGGCATCACAACATTCTACAGCACGGGCATCACAACATGATACAGCGCGGGCATCACTTCACAACATGCTAGAGTGCGGGCATCACAACATGCTACAGCGCAGGCATCACAACATGCTAAAGCTTGGGCATCACAACATGCTACAGCGTGGGCATCACAACATGCTATAGCACGGGCATCACAACATGTTACAGTGCAGGCATCACTTCACAACATGCTACAGCGCGGGCATCACAACTTGCTACAGCGCGGGCATCACAACATGCTACAGCGCAGGCATCACAACATACTACAGCGCGGGCATCACAACATGCTACAGCGCAGGCATCACTTCACAACATGCTACAGTGCGAGCATCACAACATGCTACAGTGCGGGCATCACAACATGCTACAGTGCGGGCATCACAACATGCTACAGCGCAAGTATCACAACATGCTACAGCGCAGGCATCACAACATGCTACAGCACGGGCATCACAACATGCTACAGCGCAGGCATCACTTCACAACATGCTACAGCGCAGGCATCACAACATGCTACAGCGCGGGCATCACAACATGCTACAGCGCAGGCATCACAACATGCTACAGCGCGGGCATCACAACATGCTACAGCGCAGGCATCACTTCACAACATGCTACAGCGCGGGCATCACAACATGCTACAGCGCGGGCATCACAACATGCTACAGCGCGGGCATCACAACATGCTACAGTGCAGGCATCACAACATGCTACAGCGCAGGCATCACTTCACAACATGCTACAGCGCGGGCATCACAACATGCTACAGCGTGGGCATCACAACATGCTACAGTGCAGGGATCACAACATGCCACAGCGCGGGCATCACAACGTGCTACAGTGCGGGCATCACAACATGCTACAGCGCAGGCATCACAAAATGCTACAGCACAGGCATCACAACATGCTACAGCGCAGGCATCACAACATGCTACAGCTCAGGCATCACTTCACAACATGCTACAGAGCGGGCATCACAACATGCTACAGCGCGGGCATCACAACATGCTACAGCGCGGGCATCACAGCATGCTACAGCACGGGCATCACAACATGCTACAGCGCGGGCATCACAACATGCTACAGCGCGGGCATCACAACATGCTATAGAGCAGGCATCACAACATGCTACAGCGCAGGCATCACAACATGCTACAGCACGGGCATCACAACATGCTACAGCGCAGGCATCACAACATGCTACAGCGCGGGCATCACAACATGCTACAGCGTGGGCATCACAACATGCTACAGTGCAGGCATCACAACATGCTACAGCACGGGCATCACAACATGCTACAGCGCGGGCATCACAACATGCTACAGCGCGGGCATCACAACATGCTACAGCGCAGGCATCACAACATGCTACAGCGCGGGCATCACAACATGCTACAGCGTGGGCATCACAACATGCTACAGTGTGGGCATCACAACATGCTACAGCGTGGGCATTACAACATGCTACAGCGCAGGCATCACAACATGCTACAGCGTGGGCATCACAACATGCTACAGCGCGGGCATCACAACATGCTACAGCGCGGGCATCACAACATGCTACAGCGCGGGCATCACAACATGCTACAGTGCGGGCATCACAACATGCTACAGTGCAGGCATCACATCACAACATGCTACAGCGCGGGCATCACAACATGCTACAGCGCAGGCATCACAACATGCTACAGCGTGGGCATCACAACATGCTACAGCGCGGGCATCACAACATGCTACAGCTTGGGCATCACACCAGGCTACAGCGCGGGCATCACAACATGCTACAGCGCGGGCATCACAACATGCTACAGCGCAGGCATCACAACATGCTACAGCGCGGGCATCACAACATGCTACAGCGCAGGCATCACTTCACAACATGCTACAGTGCGAGCATCACAACATGCTACAGTGTGGGCATCACAACATGCTACAGTGCGGGCATCACAACATGCTACAGCGCGAGCATCACAACATGCTACAGTGCGGGCATCACAACATGCTACAGCACGGGCATCACAACATGCAACAGCGCAGGCATCACTTCACAACATGCTACAGCGCAGGCATCACAACATGCTACAGCGCGGGCATCACAACATGCTACAGCGCAGGCATCACAACATGTTACAGCGCGGGCATCACAACATGCTACAGCGCAGGCATCACTTCACAACATGCTACAGCGCGGGCATCACAACATGCTACAGCGCGGGCATCACAACATGCTACAGTGCAGGCATCACAACATGCTACAGCGCAGGCATCACTTCACAACATGCTACAGCGCGGGCATCACAACATGCTACAGCGTGGGCATCACAACATGCTACAGCGCGGGCATCACAACATGCCACAGCGCGGGCATCACAACATGCTACAGCACGGGCATCACAACATGCTACAGCGCAGGCATCACAACATGCTACAGCACGGGCATCACAACATGCTACAGCGCAGGCATCACAACATGCTACAGCGCAGGCATCACTTCACAACATGCTACAGTGCGGGCATCACAACATGCTACAGCGCGGGCATCACAACATGCTACAGTGCGGGCATCACAACATGCTACAGCACGGGCATCACAACATGCTACAGCGCGGGCATCACAACATGCTACAGCGCGAGCATCACAACATGCTACAGCGCAGGCATCACAACATGCTACAGCGCAGGCATCACAACATGCTAAAGCACGGGCATCACAACATGCTACAGCGCAGGCATCACAACATGCTAAAGCGCGGGCATCACAACATGCTACAGCGCGGGCATCACAACACGCTACAGCGCAGGCATCACAACATGCTACAGCACGGGCATCACAACATGCTACAGCGTGGGCATCACAACATGCTACAGCGCGGGCATCACAACATGCTACAGCTTGGGCATCACAACATGCTACAGCGCGTGCATCACAACATGCTACAGTGCGGGCATCACAACATGCTACAGCGCAGGCATCACATCACAACATGCTACAGCGCGGGCATCACAACATGCTACAGCGCAGGCATCACAACATGCTACAGCGTGGGCATCACAACATGCTACAGCGCGGGCATCACAACATGCTACAGCTTGGGCATCACAACACGCTACAGCGCGGGCATCACAACACGCTACAGCGCAGGCATCACAACATGCTACAGCGCGGGCATCACAACACGCTACAGCGCGGGCATCACAACATGCTACAGCGCAGGCATCACAACATGCTACAGCGCAGGCATCACATCACAACATGCTACAGTGCGGGCATCACAACATGCTACAGCGCAGGCATCACAACATGCTACTGCGCGGGCATCACAACATGCTACAGCGTGGGCATCACAACATGCTACAGCGCGGGCATCATAACATGCTACAGCGCAGGCATCACATCACAACATGCTACAGCGCGGGCATCACAACATGCTACAGCGTGGGCATCACAACATGCTACAGCGCAGGCATCACAACATGCTACAGCGTGGGCATCACAACATGCTACAGCGCGGGCATCACAACATGCTACAGCTTGGGCATCACAACATGCTACAGCATGGGCATCACAACATGCTACAGCGCGGGCATCACAACATGCTACAGCGCAGGCATCACATCACAACATGCTACAGCGCGGGCATCACAACATGCTACAGCGCAGGCATCACAACATGCTACAGTGCGGGCATCACAACATGCTACAGCGCGGGCATCACAACATGCTACAGCGCGGGCATCACAACATGCTACAGCACAGGCATCACAACATGCTACAGCACGGGCATCACAACATGCTACAGTGCGGGCATCACATCACAACATGCTACAGCGCGGGCATCACAACATGCTACAGCGCGGGCATCACAACATGCTACAGCGCGGGCATCACAACATGCTACAGCGCAGGCATCACATCACAACATGCTACAACGCGGGCATCACAACATGCTACAGCGCGGACATCACAACATGCTACAGTGCGGGCATTACAACATGCTACAGAGCAGGCATCACATCACAACATGCTACAGCGCAGGCATCACATCACAACATGCTACAGCGCGGGCATCACAACATGCTACAGCGCAGGCATCACAACATGCTACAGCGCGGGCATCACAACATGCTACAGCGCGGGCATCACAACATGCTACAGCGCGGGAATCACAACATGCTACAGCGCAGGCATCACATCACAACATGCTACAGCGCGGGCATCACAACATGCTACAGCGCAGGCATCACAACATGCTACAGCGCGGGCATCACAACATGCTACAGCGCGGGCATCACAACATGCTACAGCGCAGGCATCACAACATGCTACAGCGCGGGCATCACAACATGCTACAGCGCAGGCATCACAACATGCTACAGTGCGGGCATCACAACATGCTACAGTGCAGGCATCACAACATGCTACAGTGCAGGCATCACAACATGCTACAGCGCGGACATCACAACATGCTACAGCGCAGGCATCACATCACAACATGCTACAGCGCGGGCATCACAACATGCTACAGTGCAGGCATCACAACATTCTACAGCGCGGGCATCACAACATGCTACAGCGCGGGCATCACAACATGCTACAGCGCAGGCATCACAACATGCTACAGCGCGGGCATCACAACATGCTACAGCGCAGGCATCACAACATGCTACAGCGCAGGCATCACAACATGCTACAGCACGGGCATCACATCACAACATGCTACAGCGCGGGCATCACAACATGCTACAGCTTGGGCATCACAACACGCTACAGCGCGGGCATCACAACACGCTACAGCGCGGGCATCACAACATGCTACAGCGCGGGCATCACAACACGCTACAGCGCGGGCATCACAACATGCTACAGCGCAGGCATCACAACATGCTACAGCGCAGGCATCACATCACAACATGCTACAGTGCGGGCATCACAACATGCTACAGCGC
Organism: Hyla sarda; assembly: GCF_029499605.1. Lineage (NCBI taxonomy): Eukaryota > Metazoa > Chordata > Amphibia > Anura > Hylidae > Hyla > Hyla sarda. Next base: position 326,005,514 of record NC_079192.1, read on the forward strand.
AGGCATCACAACATGCTACTGCGCGGGCATCACAACATGCTACAGCGTGGGCATCACAACATGCTACAGCGCGGGCATCATAACATGCTACAGCGCAGGCATCACATCACAACATGCTACAGCGCGGGCATCACAACATGCTACAGCGTGGGCATCACAACATGCTACAGCGCAGGCATCACAACATGCTACAGCGTGGGCATCACAACATGCTACAGCGCGGGCATCACAACATGCTACAGCTTGGGCATCACAACATGCTACAGCATGGGCATCACAACATGCTACAGCGCGGGCATCACAACATGCTACAGCGCAGGCATCACATCACAACATGCTACAGCGCGGGCATCACAACATGCTACAGCGCAGGCATCACAACATGCTACAGTGCGGGCATCACAACATGCTACAGCGCGGGCATCACAACATGCTACAGCGCGGGCATCACAACATGCTACAGCACAGGCATCACAACATGCTACAGCACGGGCATCACAACATGCTACAGTGCGGGCATCACATCACAACATGCTACAGCGCGGGCATCACAACATGCTACAGCGCGGGCATCACAACATGCTACAGCGCGGGCATCACAACATGCTACAGCGCAGGCATCACATCACAACATGCTACAACGCGGGCATCACAACATGCTACAGCGCGGACATCACAACATGCTACAGCGCGGGCATTACAACATGCTACAGAGCAGGCATCACATCACAACATGCTACAGCGCAGGCATCACATCACAACATGCTACAGCGCGGGCATCACAACATGCTACAGCGCAGGCATCACAACATGCTACAGCGCGGGCATCACAACATGCTACAGCGCGGGCATCACAACATGCTACAGCGCGGGCATCACAACATGCTACAGCGCAGGCATCACATCACAACATGCTACAGCGCGGGCATCACAACATGCTACAGTGCAGGCATCACAACATGCTACAGCGCGGGCATCACAACATGCTACAGCGCGGGCATCACAACATGCTACAGCGCAGGCATCACAACATGCTACAGCGCGGGCATCACAACATGCTACAGCGCAGGCATCACAACATGCTACAGTGCGGGCATCACAACATGCTACAGTGCAGGCATCACAACATGCTACAGTGCAGGCATCACAACATGCTACAGCGCGGGCATCACAACATGCTACAGCGCAGGCATCACATCACAACATGCTACAGCGCGGGCATCACAACATGCTACAGCGCGGGCATCACAACATGCTACAGTGCAGGCATCACAACATTCTACAGCGCGGGCATCACAACATGCTACAGCGCGGGCATCACAACATGCTACAGCGCAGGCATCACAACATGCTACAGCGCGGGCATCACAACATGCTACAGCGCGGGCATCACAACATGCTACAGCGCAGGCATCACAACATGCTACAGCACGGGCATCACATCACAACATGCTACAGCGCGGGCATCACAACATGCTACAGCGCAGGCATCACAACATGCTACAGCGCGGGCATCACAACATGCTACAGCGCGGGCATCACAACATGCTACAGCGCAGGCATCACAACATGCTACAGCGCAGGCATCACAACATGCTACAGCGTGGGCATCACAACATGCTACAGCGCGGGCATCACAACATGCTACAGCGCAGGCATCACAACATGCTACAGCGCAGGCATCACATCACAACATGCTACAGCGCGGGCATCACAACATGCTACAGTGCAGGCATCACAACATGCTACAGCGCAGGCATCACATCACAACATGCTACAGCGCGGGCATCACAACATGCTAAAAAAATCAGGGCCTATATCCCCTAATGTTATGTTTTTGCAAATATTCATCCAGTTGCTGTTTAAACGTCTGTACAGACTAATAAAACCGCATCTGTAGGCAGAGGATTCCACATCCTTATTGTTCTTAGTGTAAAAAACCCTTTCCTTTGCCTTAGACAAAATCTCCTTTCTCCCAGTTTAAATGTTGCTGAGTTGCCCATAGCAACCAATCAGATCGCTTCTTTCATTTGTAAAAAAAAAAAGGCCTTGGTTGCTATGGGCAACTGGTCAACTTTTCCTCTGAACAGGTTTTGATAAATCTCCCACTAAAGGTGTGACCATGGGGGATATTTATCAAAGGATTTAGACTGGTTTTTCCTGTCTACATTTGTCGCACAGAAAGTCGCAGCCAAAATATGTGTGAATATTTTTGACTTTGAAAAATGCATTGGTGCTGAATTTATCAAAAGCGACTTTTGTGCGACAAGTCGCATCGGCTGAAAGTACGCAAAAATGTCAGACCATGTTGGAGCAGGTTTAAATACAGTCTAAAGCATAGACCCCGAAGTCTGTGCACAGAATTTATCAAGAGCCGTGCGCCTTTTGATAAATTAGGCGCACAATAGACGGGCCTTACCCTCTGTAGTTTGGTCTATATTGATGCGGGACATAGACAGCTTTGATAAATATCCCCCCATGTGTCCTATGTGTAGTCCTATTTATGTAAACATTCTAATATATTATACGTAAACTGCTTAAAATGTCTTATGATCTTTGTAATATTGATATATCTGTTTAAACATATCCTATCTGTCCGCAGGGAAAATCTCTGTGCGGAGACAGAAAACAGAATTTCCGTGCTGGATATTCTGCCGTGAGCACAGCGCAGCAGAATCCTGTTGAACTAAATGGGACTCGGATGCTACAGCGGAATGCCCGGGCTGAATTCCGCATTGGAAATTCTGACGTGTGAACATGGCCTATGGGTCTTAAACAAGGTTAGGACTGTATGATACATTTAATATTATAAGTACCTTAAGTAACGCCTTATTTTCTGTCCGCCAACACAAAATACTCTAATAGTGTCCCTCCCGAGACTCGACTCTGGATCCGCCCCTGGATATCACCCTTTCTCCATTGTATTATATTTGATACTTCATCCTTTGTATATGCACCCCGCAGGAGACAATTACTTAGGTTGCCGATATCGTGCCGCAATATTAAGATGAAGCTACCTTTTGTGTGCCCTCTCCTTTCCTGTCTTATCATTAGTTAGATTTGTAAATTACTTCTATTAAAAAATCTTAATCCAACAGGACTTATTAGATCCTGAATACTACAGAGGAAATTATTTTCTTTTTTTCTCTGCTGACATCACGAGCACAGTGCTCTCTGCTGACATCTCTGTCCATTTTAGGAACTGTCCAAAGCATCATGTGTTTGCTATGGGGATTTTCTCCTACTCTGGACAGTTCTTAAAATGGACAGAGATGTCAGCAGAGAGCACCGTGCTTGTGATGTCAGCAGAGAGCACTGTGTTCCAAAAAGAAAATAATTTCTTCTGTAGTAATCAGCAGCTAATAAGTCCTGGAAGGATTAAGATTTTTTTAATAGAAGTAATTTACAAATCTGTTTAACTTTCTGGCACCAGTTGATTTTAAAAAAATAAAAGTTTTCCACGGAGTACCCCTTTAATAGAACCGATATTAATGTCTATGCGGAAGAACTCTGAAGAGACTGCTGCAAGCGGAATTTACCCGGAATTCACATTTGGGATTTTCCAAAATTATCATATATATGTGAAGCATTTTTAGGTGACAGTGACACCACATTTGGGGCATACGGCAGCCAGCTCGAGAATTTGAAAATGAGTTGCTGCTGTATCCCTGCTGATCCCATGCTGTACACTATTCAGTTCAATGAGCCGGACGAAGTAAGCAAGTGGCCCGGTCAACTTATTTTGCACCACATCCGGATCTTTGCTGGAAGCCGCGGTCTGGTGTGCTTTTCAGACAGGCAAAGAAAAATAAATCAAACAGAGTTACTAGCTGACTCCATCTGGCCTATTGAAATGAATGGGAAATGAATGTGTGGCATGGTCCGGCAGGGATACAGCGGCAACAGTTTTTTTTATTCTTCTGCTGGATCTGGCTGCAGTATGCTCAAAGTGTGGTGTGAACGAAGTCTTCTTTTGAAAAATATGGAAAATCACAGCAAAAACACAGAAGATGTTGGCAAAAATGCAAAGTGTGAAAACAACCCTAGGGGACATGTATAACTACTATATATCCTGATCTTATAGAGATGGCAGCAGAAACAGTACACAGATGGAACTGGGTGAGGGGTGTTCCGCCGAGCTCTCCGGGTCCCTGCTCCTCCCCGGAGCGCTCGCGGCGTTCCTCTCTCTGCAGCGCCCCGGTCAGACCCACTGACCGGGAGCGCTGCACTGACATTGCCGGCGAGGATGCGATTCGCATAGCAGGACGCGCCCGCTCGCGAATCGCATCCCAAGTCACTCACCTCTCCCGGTCCCCGGCTGTCACGTCCTGGCGCGCGCGGCTCCGCTCCTTAGGGCGCGCGCGCGCCAGCTCTCTAAGATTTAAAGGGCCAGTGCACCAATGATTGGTGCCTGGCCCAATCAGCCTAATTAGCTTCCACCTGCTCCCTGTCCATATTACCTCACTTCCCCTGCACTTCCTTGCCGGATCTTGTTGCCTTGTGCCAGTGAAAGCGTTTAGTGTTGTCCAAAGCCTGTGTTCCAGATCTCCTGCTATCCTCATTGACTACGAACCTTGCCGCCTGCCCCGACCTTCTGCTACGTCTGACCTTGCCTCTGCCTAGTCCTTCTGTCCCACGCCTTCTCAGCAGTCAGCGTGGTTGAGCCGTTGCCGGTGGATACGACCTGGTTGCTACCGCCGCAGCAAGACCATCCCGCTTTGCGGCGGGCTCTGGTGAAAACCAGTAGCAACCCTAGAACCGGTCCACCGACACGGTCCACGCCAATCCCTCGCTGACACAGTGGATCCACATCCAGCCAGCCGAATCATAACAGTAGATCCGGCCATGGATCCCGCTGAGGTGCCGCTGCCAAGTCTCGCTGACCTACTCACGGTGATCGCCCAGCAATCGCAGCAAATTGCCCAACAAGGACAGCAGCTGTCGCAGTTGACCGCCACGTTACAGCAACTTCTGCCACTGCTACAGCAGCAACCATCTCCTCTGCCAGCTCCTGCACCTCCTCCGCAGCGAGTGGCCGCTCCTAGCCTCCGCTTTTCCCTGCCGGACAAATTTGATGGGGACTCCCGACTCTGCCGTGGTTTCCTGTCTCAATGTTCCCTGCATATGGAGATGTTGTTGGACCAATTTCCTACAGAACGGTCTAAGGTGGCGTTCGCAGTGAGTCTTCTATCTAAAAAGGCTTGTCTTGGGCCACACCGCTCTGGGACCGCAATGATCGTGCCACAGCCACTGTCCAGTCCTTCTTCGCTGAAGTCCGTAGTGTCTTCGAGGAACCAGCCCGAGCTTCTTCTGTCGAGACTGCCCTGCTGAACCTGGTCCAGGGTAATTCTTCAGTAGGCGAGTACGCCATCCAATTTCGTACTCTCGCTTCCGAATTATCTTGGAATAACGAGGCTCTCTGCGCGACCTTTAAAAAAGGCCTATCCAGTAACATCAAGGATGTGCTGGCCGCACGAGAGATTCCTGCCAACCTGCAAGAACTTATCCATTTGGCCACCCGCATTGACATGCGTTTTTCTGAGAGACACCAGGAGCTCCGCCATGAAAAAGACCTTGATCTCTGGGCACCTCTCTAACAGTATCCTTTGCAATCTACCCCTGTGCCTCCCGCCGAGGAGGCTATGCAAGTGGATCGGTCTCGCCTGATCCATGAAGAGAGGACTCGCCGTAGGGATAAAAATTTATGTCTGTACTGCGCTAGTACCGAACACTTCTTGGTGGATTGCCCTATTCGCCCTCCCCGTCTGCGAAACGCACGCACGCACCCAGTTCACGTGGGTGTGGCGTCTCTTGGTACGAAGTCTGCTTCTCCACGTCTCACTGTGTCCGTGCGGATTTCTCCTTCTGCCAACTCCTCCTTCTCAGCCGCGGCCTTCTTGGACTCTGGTTCTTCTGGAAATTTTATTCTGGCCTCTTTGGTGAATAAGTTCTGCATCCCGGTGACCCATCTCGTCAAGCCGCTCCTTAGGGCGCGCGCGCGCCAGCTCTCTAAGATTTAAAGGGCCAGTGCACCAATGATTGGTGCCTGGCCCAATCAGCCTAATTAGCTTCCACCTGCTCCCTGTCCATATTACCTCACTTCCCCTGCACTTCCTTGCCGGATCTTGTTGCCTTGTGCCAGTGAAAGCGTTTAGTGTTGTCCATAGCCTGTGTTCCAGATCTCCTGCTATCCTCATTGACTACGAACCTTGCCGCCTGCCCCGACCTTCTGCTACGTCTGACCTTGCCTCTGCCTAGTCCTTCTGTCCCACGCCTTCTCAGCAGTCAGCGAGGTTGAGCCGTTGCCGGTGGATACAACCTGGTTGCTACCGCCGCAGCAAGACCATCCCGCTTTGCGGCGGGCTCTGGTGAAAACCAGTAGCAACCCTAGAACCGGTCCACCGACACGGTCCACGCCAATCCCTCGCTGACACAGTGGATCCACATCCAGCCAGCCGAATCATAACAAGGGGAAGAGGGGTCTGTGATTAAAAATAATAGAAAAACTATGTAAATAAGGATATTGTTTTAATTGTATTGACCCACAGAATAAAGGTAATGTGGTGAGCTGGGTGAGGCAATGGTGATTTGTCGTGACGCCAGGGTGTGGTTGTTTTGTATAGAAGGCCCTGACGACAACCGGTTCACAAACGGCAGGATAATAAACTGAATGTCCACAGCAGAATTTATGAGATAACTGGAACTTTTATTGAACTTCTTATGCAAACAGCCTTTATAAACATTCAGTTTCTCTTGAGGTAACTGGGATGCAGGTTCCTCACAGGCTTTGCTGGGACTAATAGACTTTAGCCTTAAGCAGGCCACTGTGCTACTAATTGTATAAGTTGAGTTGAATAGTAGTCATGAAGAATTTGTAGATAGAGCTTTATAACTCACGGTTTTAGTGGCTGCTGGATCTTTAGGCTTTGGCCTAGTTGAGATGAATTGAGATATGCTGATTGTGCTTGCTTGATAGTCCGGAACTAAGAGCTAAGAGCAAGAATTTAGTGGCTGCAGCCCCTTATATAATAGGGGGCTGGACTAATCCCATTGGCTGAAAAGCCTGTAGGTCCTAAACCCAGAGAACTCTGGGTACATCACATGACCCAGGAAGGTGCTAAATACAACCATTATAATATATCACGTGACCTAGGTAGGTCCTATACATTTGTACACTATACAGAAATACATGTATGGAGGGACTCTAACTGAGGGGACTTTAGACAGGGACAGGACAAGGTCCTGTATCGGGACACCACAGTAACATGTCAGTTATGCACTGTGTAAAAAGGAAAGTCCCCAAAAGTTGCAAAATTATGTTTTTTGTTTTTCCCATAAATAATATTTTTTGGGTTGCGCCATACATTTTATGGTAAAATGAAAGGTGTCATTACAAAGTACAACTGGTCGCACACGAAACAAGCCCTTACATGGCTCTATGGCTCTGTGGATGGAAATTCAATTTTCTGTGTCCACAGAAAGAATGAACACGTTCATTCTTTGTGCGTAGTCTGCACAGAGTGCATAGCCGTATTTGAGATGGCACATTCCTGTGCCATCCTAGCGCTGGCATATCATGCCGGTGCCACGCAGTTTGGGGGCATTCTGTCATGTAAACATAGCCTTATAGTATGGACGCTATTACTGATAGGTAGCATTGAGAAGATCACTGTTTATCTGTGTGTGGTGACTATTATTGTATAAAGAACAAGGTGACAATATTAGGTGTGGGCTACATGGCAAAAATAGGTCGCACAGTCAAAGATCGCCATGTTCTTCTCCTTGAATCTTGCTGAATCTCATATAATGTAAGTAAATGTGGTGACACGTAGAGAAATCCAGCACAAATAGTTCTTGCTCTTTAGGTTTATTAAACCCTTAAAACGGCATAATAGAATGTATGGCTTTCTGTCACCCTGTGGTTTCCTGTAACCATACATTTTATGATGCAGTTTTGCACTGGATTTTTCGGCGTGTGTCCTTAAGGGGTTAATGTCGCTCCTGCTGGATCTCTGACCATTACCCCGGCTCCTTCAAGGTGTATGTTTCACTTTCGCCTGCTCCCGCATCCTTGAGGAGAGTGCCAAAAGACATGTCAATTCTTATAGGCCATACTGTGCTCCACTAGGAAAAAAATATGCAAAGTATTTTCCTAAAGAAGAAAGAAATCTTGCTCTGTGGTGCCACCTAATGGATAGGGTCTACATATAATTAATTATATTTAGGGGGGTTCCTTCTCTGCTAAGAATCCTTGGTCATGTTCCAAGTTTCCTAAAGGCACCAAGCATTGATCTGTACGGATGCTACATCCAATAGGTGCTGGTTCTCTTTTTTCAGAAACAACAGCACTCTTGTTCATGGGCTGTGTGTAGTATTGCAGACCATGTTTATTTAAATGGGCACTCTCATTAAAACTAATTTTTGTTATTACACTCCTTATGGTAAATAAAAATAATCTTTCCAATGTACTTTGTTTAAAAAAATTAAAAAAATTAAAAAATGAAGTTTTCTGTTGTATTTGTATTTATGAAAGCTGCCACTAGGTGTCTCCCTATTTGTCCAGAGCACATTTCCCCCCCATCTCTTGCACAGACTTTGGACTCCTGCTGGCTTGGCAGAAGTCCAAAATCAGGAAATGCAGTCTGGAGTGCTGAGGGGTGTGTGTGCAGCCTTAGCCAATCATAGTCTATACAAATGTCAGGATTCGGCAGGCTGGTGGTGGATCCTCTGTGTCAGTGAGGGATTGGAATGGACCGTACCGGTGGACCGGTTCTAAGTTGCTACTGGTATTCGCCAGAGCCCGCCGCAAAGCGGGATGGTCTGCAGCGGTCTGCAGCGGTAGCAACCAGGTCGTATCCACCGGTAGCGGCTCAACCTCACTGACTGCTGAGACTGGCGTGGTACAGAAGGACAAAGCAAGAGCAAGGTCGGACGTAGCAGAATGTCAGGGCAGGCAGCAAGGGTCGTAGTCAGGGGCAACAGCAGAAGGTCTGGAACACAGGCTAGGAACATACACAAAACGCTTTCACTGGCACAAGGCAACAAGATCCGGCCATGCTAGGAAGGGGAAGTGGGTTTTTATAATGAGGGCACAGGTGAAAGTGCTGATTGGGCAACGCAGAGAGCTGGCGCGCGCCCTAGGGAGCGGGGCCGCGCGAGCCGAGACTGAGCCGACGGAGGACAGGACAGGTGAGGTGACTGGGATGCGGGCCGCGGACTGGAGCTTCCCGCTACGCGAGTCGCATCCCCGCCGGAGACAGTAGTGCAGCGCTCCCGGTCAGCGGGTCTGACCGGGGCGCTGCACGGAGGTGAACGCCGCGAGCGCTCCGGGGAGGAGCAGGGACCCGGAGCGCTCGGCGTAACAACAAAAGGTAGAAGTGAACTAGCACTACTTGATAAGTCTTTCAACAACACAGTAGAAATGCAGAGACTGTGCTGTACTGGTGGGGAGCTATAATGTGCACATATGGAGGTGCTGACCTTTACAGTCCAGTTTACATGCAATGCCTTTGTAAGAAAAGAATAAGGTCGCACTCACTAGTCTTCTTAAGAGTCAGACGATGCGCTACTAGTGTGAAACACATGTCGCTCCCTGTTGCACCCGCAAGTACCCCCCATTCTGTCTGAAATAAAGCACACTTAAAAAGTCTGGTGAGTGCGACCTTATTCTTTCCTCACAAAGGCATAGCCAATCACAGCTCATCTCACACTGAACTGCTCTGGGCTGTGTGTAGCAGAGTGAGGGAGGAAGTTCTCCCCTGTATGACTTCAGATGATGTCACGCCTGCTGGGTAACGCTCCTCCCCAGTCTGTGAATCTGACTGAGCAGAAAATACAGAGCAATATCAAGGTAGAAAACTAAAAAATAATAACAATGAAGGCAGGGGATAGTGTATCATGATGAGGAAATGAACTGGGAGGATTATAAAATTTTACAAGATCTTAAGAGGTACTCTTTAAATGAATGGGGCACAAGAGGTGCTATTCCTTTTTCTAATCCTGGTCAGCTCCTTTACAGTATACAGAGCCTTAACTTTACCTTAGATTTTCTGTGTTACAGATTCTTATTACAGATGTTATGATATTACTACATTTGTTTGTTGAGCAGACGTGCCAGCTTACAGATGGTTCACCGTCAGGTACGTTCCAAAGGGTTGTGTCCCAGCTGGGAAGAGTGACATCAGCCTGGTTATGCAGAGTAGCCGCTGCACACTCCGCAGGCAATGCTGCATGCTGGCTGCTTGTTTTGGTCCTATGTACTTTCTTTCCATAATCACAGTGTTGTTTACTTTCCTGACAGCGCGGGAGCTTGCACGCTTCTTACAGACGTCAGCATCTGTGGGGATTTTTTTTCCATAGTTCAAAAGTCTCTCCCTGTTTGTACTTGTATCAGCTCATGTCCTGATGTTCCTGCGGCTCCTTGAAGGATCATTCCCAGGATGTTTTCTGAACCCGAAAGGAAGGTAGAGTATATTTATGGCCTCTTATTCTACCTTGTGCTTACTATCCAGTGTCTCTAGTTTAATGTGCTGCTTGAGTGCTGTTTGTACATGGATCCATCCCATGTTGGTGTCATTACACAGCTACTGCATAGTATGCATGATACTTTTAGCACAATACTATATTGCATGCATTTTAATGTACTAATAACCTCAAACCTTGTTAAAAGGGACTGTGAATTAAGTGAATATTACCCAAGCCAGGACTTTGTGATATATTCTTTTATACACTCTTGTGGAGACAGCAATATGATGGCCTGTCCTGCCGCCAAGAAAGCTTTGTATCGAATATACTGCGAGCTTGACAGGGTGGAGCCTGACACCGTATAATTCTGTCTGATACCTGAACTACACTTCTGCCCACTGGTCACCCCCTCTGAGGGGCTCTCAAGTCATTCCCAGGAAATGTATCTGTCCAGTCCTAGACAGAGCGGTTCTTTAAATGCTGTTTATATTTTTGCATTGGACCATTTAAGCACAATAGTAAGATTTTGCTTTAACATGTAATCCATTTTAGGCAGTTGTTTTTGTAGTGATTTCAGATTTTTATGTTTTTTTCCCCCCATACATAACTGCTTTAAAAATCCTCTTGGCTACTCTTTCCAACAAAATTCTGGTTATCCTAGATGCCAAATATCTGACCTAAGAGCTAAAGGTTAGGATAGGGGATGAGATGTCTAGGGGTGGATTACCCCGGGGTACTCCGGTGGAAAACTTTTTTTTTTTTCTTATCAATTGGTGGCAGAAAGTTAAACAGATTTGTAAATTACTTCTATAAAAAAATCTTAATCCTTCCAGTACTTATTAGCTGCTGAATAGGGTACAGCATGGGATCAGCAGGGATACAGCAGCAACTGTTTTCAAATTCTCCCGCTGGCTGCCGTATGCCCCAAATGGGGTGTCACTGTCGCCTAAATATGCTTCACATATATATGACAATTTTGGAAAATCCCAAATGTGAATTCCGGATATATTCCGCTTGCAGCAGTCTCTTCAGAGTTCTTCCGCATAGACATTAATATTGGTTCTATTAAAGGGGTACTCCGGTGGAAAACGTTTTTTTTTTTATCAAGTGGTGCAAAAAAGTTAAACAGATTTGTAAATTAGAAAAAATAATAAATGGGGCTCAAGGGTCAAAGATATCTGGTTTAAGTTGATTGGTATTTATTAATATAAAATACAAAAAGGACTAAATAGGGATGTACAGGGCCCTTGTACCTCCCTAATTAATTAAATAACAAAAAATAAAATATGATAATCCCAATATAAAAACTAAAAATAACAACTATAAAATTGATAACAACTATAAAAATGCAATTTGAGCCTGTAATATCAATATAGAGATCTTCTGATCTTGAGGAACAGCACAGTATAAAAGTTCATTCAACAACTCTTGTTTCCAGAGATCTTCAATATAGAAACAATAAAATGTATCCGCTACAAATAATCAATTGATGCGGTGGTGCTGTATCCATCCAAACCTTGGCAACTAGATCTCACCAACACAGTGATACAATGTGGCACTTTGTGAGCAGTGAACAGTCACTCAGAATCACTCTTTAAGCATTTCTGCGTATGTCATACATCATAGAAGCCAGTTTGCAATATTTTTCATATAATGCTCACCACTCCGAGATATCGCGGATCTCCCTTCAGTATAATTCTGGGGGCCGGCTGTATGACGTCTTGTGGCCGGTGCCTTGCCTCTGTCAGGGATCGTGCTGCTGGAGTCTCGGCCAACTCCTATAATCGCAGCACTTGGTGGTGGGCACCGTTTGGGGGACTGCAGCGCTGTCAAGCGGAGCCCCTTGGTCTGACCAACTTGGAATGATGGTGGTCTGGAGACCTCAAGTCTTTGTTGTAGATGGCCCGATTGGCTTCTCGCTCGCTCGGGCCATCTACAACAAAGACTTGAGGTCTCCAGACCACCATCATTCCAAGTTGGTCAGACCAAGGGGCTCCGCTTGACAGCGCTGCAGTCCCCCAAACGGTGCCCACCACCAAGTGCTGCGATTATAGGAGTTGGCCGAGACTCCAGCAGCACGATCCCTGACAGAGGCAAGGCACCGGCCACAAGACGTCATACAGCCGGCCCCCAGAATTATACTGAAGGGAGATCCGCGATATCTCGGAGTGGTGAGCATTATATGAAAAATATTGCAAACTGGCTTCTATGATGTATGACATACGCAGAAATGCTTAAAGAGTGATTCTGAGTGACTGTTCACTGCTCACAAAGTGCCACATTGTATCACTGTGTTGGTGAGATCTAGTTGCCAAGGTTTGGATGGATACAGCACCACCGCATCAATTGATTATTTGTAGCGGATACATTTTATTGTTTCTATATTGAAGATCTCTGGAAACAAGAGTTGTTGAATGAACTTTTATACTGTGCTGTTCCTCAAGATCAGAAGATCTCTATATTGATATTACAGGCTCAAATTGCATTTTTATAGTTGTTATCAATTTTATAGTTGTTATTTTTAGTTTTTATATTGGGATTATCATATTTAATTTTTTGTTATTTAATTAATTAGGGAGGTACAAGGGCCCTGTACATCCCTATTTAGTCCTTTTTGTATTTTATATTAATAAATACCAATCAACTTAAACCAGATATCTTTGACCCTTGAGCCCCATTTATTATTTTTTCTATATTGATCCTATTTTTATACACCGTGGGTATAGGTGTGTGTTGGGTTGCTCGGGTCCTCGGTGATTGTCAGATAGACAGGAGCCTCTCCATTTTGTTTATAAGATTTGTAAATTACTTCTATTAAAAAATCTTAATCCTTCCAGTACTTATTAGCTGCTGAATACTACAGAGGAAATTATTTTCTTTTTGGAACACAGAGCTCTCTGCTGACATCATGACCACAGTGCTCTCTGCTGACATCTCTGTCCATTTTAGGAACTGTCCAGAGCAGCATATGTTTGCTATAGGGATTTTCTCCTACTCTGGACAGTTCCTAAAATGGACAGAGATGTAAGCAGAGAGCACTGTGGTCATGATGTCAGCAGAGAGCTCTGTGTTCCAAAAAGAAAATTATTTCTTCCGTAGTATTCAGCAGCTAATAAGTACTAGATGGATTAAGATTCTTTTAAATAGAATTTACAAATCTGTTTAACTTTCTAGCACCAGTTGATTTAAAAAAAAAAAAAAAAGTTCTCCACCGGAGTACCCCTTTAAGTACTCTATGAGCTGCACTGAAACCTACTGCCAATCCAAGAGAACTCTCTAGTTTTCTTGGGGATTTGCGTCAGATTTTATGTTTTTGCCTGGCGCTAAAAAAATAAAAAAAAAATAGCAGCTAACATTTAACTCAAAGGGGTACTCCCCTGGAAAACATTTTTTTTAATCAACTGGTGGCAGAAAGTTAAACAGATTTGTAAATTACTTCTATTTAAAAATCTTAAACCTTCCAGTACTTATAAGCAGCTGTATGTTCTTTTCTTTTTGAATTTCCTTTCTGTCTGACCACAATGCTCTCTGCTGACACCTCTGTCCATTTTAGGAACTGTCTGGAGGTTTGCTATGGGGTGTTGCTTGTACTCTGGACAGTTCCTAAAGTGGACAGAGGTGTCAGCAGAGAGCACTGTGGTCAGACAGAAAGGAAATTAAAAAAGAAAAGAACGTCCTGTGGAGCATACAACAGCTGATAAGTACTGGAAGGGTTAAGATTTTTAAATAAAAGTAATTTACAAATCTGTTTAACTTTCTGGCACCAGTTGATTTAAAAAAAATGTTTTCCAGTGGAGTACCCCTTAAATACCTCAAGGGGAATATATCATACAATTATTCTAGTCAAGTTCCCACAATTGGTGACAAATGCAGTTTAATTGTCATCTGGTCTCCAATATTTCACATTTTTTTTGTAAAAGGGAACCAATTCAATTTTAAAATTAGGTTTAGGCTTCTTTCATACTACAACATTAAATTACTCAGTTTTAAAGATCCGCTCGAAGTTCCATCTGAAAATCGTCTGTAAAACGGCAGTCACACAATCCTATACGGCCATTAGAAAATCCCATTATAGTCTATGGGATTTTTCTAATAGCCGTTTTAACCCGTTATCGCCTGTTATTAATAACATTAATAACAGTCATTATTTTGTGACGGGCGAATGAACGGGAGAAATAGTACATGCACTAATTCTCCTGTTACTATCGCCAATCACAAAATAACGGCCGTTATTAATAAATGGCGATAACGGGTTAAAACGGCTATTAGAAAAATCCCATAGACTATAATTGGATTTTCTAATGGCCCTATAGGATTTTGTAACTGCCGATTTACAGCCGATTTTCAGACAGAACTTCGAGCGGATCTTTAAAATGGAGTCATTTTGTAGTGTGAAACGGGCCTTAGCTATAAATGAAGAGGAAAAGAAAATGAAATAACAATTCTTTACCATCTTTTTGTGAAGCATTGCTTTGTGCTGTTCCTCTGCGTTTTTTCTTCTGTAAGTATATGAATACATTTACAATGGGGGTTATAAATGGCACACTATCATTGTTTGGGGACACATTCCATTAACAAGAGAAGTGGGAAGTGTCCTGCATTTTCAGGAGGGATAAAGAAAAAATGACACAATGCAGAGCGCTAAGCATGTATGTAATGGAAATCACATGTATATGTTACGGTTAAAACAGTTTTTTTTTGGTTAAAACTGGTTTTCCCTAGTGAAAACCAGTTTTTGACTGAACACCTTTGTAAAATCTAGAATTTACTGCTTATATACTAAAATAAAAATCTCTAGGAACGGCCAGTCATTTGACTTGAAAAAGAGACTCGAAATGCGTTGTCGCCTTTTAACAATAAAATAACCTATTTATTTTTGACACAGAGTTCGTAGTAAATTCCCTTGCAGTGGTGTTTGCCCGGAACAAACCTAATTCTCCCCTATGTTTCCCGTGAGGCTGGTTTCAGGTCGGGGCAGCCATGCAATTATTTCATATGCTTAGAGGTGTTGAGCCCTTAGCCCAACACCATCAGGTATGTCGGCAACGTTATTTTACCTAATACCTGCACCACCAAAGATAAGGGCACAAGGTAGCGCTATTTGTCCTGTTTTTCTCTCTACATTCTCTCTAAAATAAAAAGAAGCTCATCTCATATCTCTTTCTCTGAGCTAACTGTGTGTGTGGGTGCTCTTACACAAAGTGCTAACGGCAGAAACCAGGACTTGCAGGCGGGACCTAGACATTCTGCTTTGTAAAGTGGCAAGTCGGCAAGTCCTGGTGCAACCACTTATCAGTGAAGTGCAAGTGGCCACAGCTAGCTATTGTGATGCACAATTTATATTGGCAAGTCCTGGTCCTACCGGCAATCTTTAAAGTTGATGTGGCGGCTAGTGTTGCGTGTAGGAACACCTTTTATCATCTATTTATTTATCTATCATCAAAGTTTCATCCATTTATTGGATTATTATCATTGATACATCATTTATATATGGGCTTATTATCTATCTATGTTACAGTATATCTATTAATCATTGATATATCATCCATATATTGACTTATTACCTAGCTATTTATCAATATATCTATCATCGAAATATATCATCCATATATCAGCTTATTATCTATCTATTCATCAATAATTCTATGTATTATCTATGTATATCTATGTATAAATCAATGCCTCTCAGTACTGACTCTTACTTCACATCATCTAACATGGTTGAATGTTATTAATTAACTTTTAATGATATACATAAGTGAGACTGGCTGCTTCATGAATAACAAATATCAGCCACACGCTATAATATCAGAGGATATATAAAAGAAGAAGTGTAGTGTGGTAACGGGGTGTGATGAGGGCTGATGTTGTTACCTTAGGGGCAGATGGCATTAACCCCTTGTATTCGTGAAGCCAGGGGGTGTTTATCCTCGATACCAACCGAAGGTATATCGCTGGGTCCTGGGCTAGGCACGGGGGCAATAATGACTCCAATGCCAAGTTACAGCTTTACTGTGGGTAGACAGATGGTAAAGTCTATACAGTTCAGCCAGGGTCCACGGTAGAGACCTTAAGGGCTTGCTGGGACTTGTAGTAGGACTGGACAATTTAATACAGGCTACGCTGACTTGACAGTTGCTGACAGGGACTGACTTGACTTGATTGATGACCGACAAAGCTATGACTGTGGCTTACTTGCAATTGACTGCAGACTTGACTTGAGGCCTCCAATGACTCTGGACACACACACTAGGACTTGACTGGACCTCAGCTTAGCAGAAAGAGCAGTGCTCAAAGAGAGTAAGCTAGCTCCTCCCAGGGTTTATATGGGGGAGACTAGCAGGGAGCCCATAGGTCACCCCTGGCATCACCTGGTCACTGGTGCCTCCTGGGTAACAGTCACATGGTACATTTCTTATAGCAACAACACATTATATATTATAATTCATAGCAAAACATATATACAGGGGAGAAACAAATACAAGGGGCCCAGGGAACACTGAAGGGAGGCTGCTGGCAGCAAGGGTATGGGGTAACACCTCCCATACTGGGCCACCACAGTAGGAATATGTAATGTTACATACATAAAAGTAATGGTTGTCCATATAATATGGTTCACCAGAGTGGTAGTTGTTTCTACAGAGCAGCTTTCAACTGTGGCTCATAGAAGGGGCTTCTAAGTAGGGGACACCCAGTGTGACATCAGATTTCACACTACATACATACAAATATTTTTATTTCCTACAGAATGTTTTATCTATAGAAGCTTTACCAGCTGATCAGTGCAGGGTTACTCATAAATGGGGAATCTGGATCAGTTGAGATGCAATTGTCATAAAACAGTCAATGTGTGATAAGGAATTGACAGGAAAGATGTAGGAAATGTGATTCTCCTTGGCTTTGGGTTGGCTTTTTATCTATAGGTCCAGATAGCCATTCTGTGGCTTGGTCAAATGTAGTATTTTGCTAAGTATTCTGAGCCAAAACCGATAAGATTTTCACCTTTTTTTTGTGTTTTGGACCCATTCTTGCTTTTGGCTAAAAATAGTGGCCAAAATACTTACCAAATACTGACCAATACGCTACGTGGGAACCCATTATGAGAATGAAAATATATATGAGGAAATTATTTATACGCTGAGTAATCACTGCATTAGCAAACGGGTTGATCCACCTTTTTGGGTGATCACAGCTTTCAGATGTCAGGGAATGGATTCCACAAGGTGGTGAACATCCCCCATACTCAACTAATGCCTACTGCAGCCACTTCATCTGTTGCACATATTTTGAAGGCGTGAAAGCAGATCTCAAAGCCTGTTCCAAAATATCCCAAACATGTTCAATGGGGTTACAGTCCGATGAGTTTGGGGGCTAAGTCAATGTGGAGAATTCATTATTGTGTTTACCACTCCCTCGTGATCTGAATCCAGTTACACAGTGCACTGTCCTGATGAAACATGACATTATAGAAGACAGCTGTCCATCTACAGCAATAACAAGTCCCTATAGCGTTCATCTTCAAAGGATTGTGGTATAATTACTAGTAGTCATAGGGCATACCAAAAAAATGCTCCCCAGACCATGTCAATGCCTTCACCAGCCTGTTTAACCTCAATGATGCACCTAAAGGCTATCATATACTATTGTTTTCACCAGATGCCATCAGTATTGTTCACGAAACAGGACTCATAACTCCAGATGGCCTCTTTTCGTATGTCCAACGTGCAGTGATATCCTTCATTGGCCCATGCAAGATGCTGTTTGTGATAAATCAGGGTTGTCAGGGGCAGCCTTGTCAGTCTTTAGCTGTTGAACCCCAGTCAACAAAAGGTATTCTACATGTTTATTGTGGACATTTGTCTTACTTGCCCATTGTTGTTCTGCTATACGGAAACAAAAAAGAAACAGAAAGCGCAAACATGTGCCGATATCATCTTTTGGTGTTGTACTGTGAGCACAACACCGTACAGTGCCTTATATCACTTATAGACATCTCAAAGATCAGGGTGCAGCCAGGACATACAACCGTTATACTGATAAACAGCAACAATGATTACAGATGCAAAAGAATTCTCTCTGGTTGGAGGTGCAACCTAGGATGCTGGAATGACACTCTCCCGATATATATTGAAGGATAATTAGTAAAAGTAACCAATGGCGGACAACAAAAATAATAAACCAAATAGCGGCTTTATTTGCCAAAGTTTTATTTTTGTTGTCAGGTATCGGTTACTTTTACTATTTATCCTTAAATATATATATATAGAGAGAGTGCCATTCTAGCATCCTATGTTCCACCTCCACCCAGAGAGAATTTGTTTGCAATTGTTGTACTTCTGGTTCAGCTGGTCCTCGGTGCTTCAGGAACAGCCAAATAGTATAGCGGTTTTATAAATATTGTCACCACACCTCCAGGCCCCAGTAATCTGCCCATGGTGAAAGGCACTGAAGTCACCACATTTACGAATGATCAATGTCAACAGACGGACAGCTGTGAAGCGGGCACATATTACGTTATTGCTCAAAGATGTCAGACGCCACTGTATTTACTGTGCATTTAGAAAGTCTTAAGTCCTTCTTATTTTTTATTTTTTATTTGTTATGTTGTGGCCTTGTGCTAAAATAAAAATAAATGAAAGTTTTCCTCCATAATTCTGTACTTAATACCCCATAATGACAGAGTAAATAAACAATGTTATAAATCTTTCCAAATTTATTAAGAAAAGAAATGCTAATTTTAAAAACCATGATGCAAAAGTAAGGCTAAGTTCACATATGTCCGGCATCCGGCATAGGTGAACTCAGCTTAAATCTCAACGCAACTGATGCCGCAACTGATGACAACGTGTATCAGTTGTCCTCAGTTGTATGGCATCCGGTGTCCATTGTTTCTGGCACTGGACAGAAGGAAAGCAGCAAGCTGCATTCCCCTGTCTGGTGCCATCCACCATGTCCAACCATCCGGCATTAAAATTGGGATGCTGGATGACAGTGAACTGTTCCATTCAAATGAATGGGATAAGTTCTAGCATCAGTTTCTCTCTGGTGCACGCCGGAGGGAAAATATGCCGGGCAACTGATATATGTGAACCCAGCCTAAAAGCCTTTAGGTAAAGTAACATCAGTGGTAAATGTTTACTGACTGAAAATCAAAGAAAAACTATCATAGTTGCTAACCCCAACCAATCAAAGAACAGCAAATTTGCTGACCATTAGATACTCTTATATAGACCGTTAGATGTCCTTATATGGACCTTAGAGACTTTATGTAGACAGGGCTGTGATTTTCCACATTGCAGTGTCCCAATCAGCTGTGAGGACGGCCGGAGGTCCCTTACCGTGCTCCGTGCCATCCAATCGTCGCTCGGTTACTGCTGCTAGCCATGGCAGGCAGTACTAAAGGACCGCTGATAACAATGATCAATGCTATGCTATGGCATATTGTAAGCGGCAGGGTAGTGGATCCACTGGCCTGTGTGGACAATAGCTTAAGCATACCGGGGAGTGGAGTCTAAGGTGCCGTTCGTTTTCACCAGAGCCCGCCGCAATGCGGGATGGAATTGCTGCGGCAGGCGACACCCAGATGGCATGATCCATCCACACAGGTTGTCCAGATGTAGCTTGGCACAGATGGTGAGATGTAGTCAGGACTAGCACAGGTCAGAAGGGCTGGCGGCAAAAAAGCAAGGTCAGGTCATGAGCACAAGGTCAGGAGGCAGACGGCAAAGGAGCAAGGTCAGGTCATGAGCAGGAGGTCTGGAACACTAAATAGGCAATCACAGTAGTAATGCTTTCTCTAAGGCCCAAGGCACGAAGATCCAGCACCATGATGGGGAGGTGCTGGACTTAAATAAGGTCCACCCAGCAGCAAACCAATTAAGGGCACACTGGCCCTTTGAATCTAGCAGTGTCGGCACGCGCGCCCTAAGGAAAGGGGACGTGCACATCGGTGACACGCAGGCAAACAGACGTACTACAGGGTAAGGAGATGCCCTGGACTTGTGTGAGGCGCATCCCGCACAGCGAGTCCCAGAGCCGCCACAAGAATTAGAAAAGGTGCGCTCACAGCCGGGCGGAATGGCCAGAGCGTTGCCCAGTGGGAGCAATAACCTTTTGAGAAAACCAATTAATGACAAAAAGGCTTGGGCAGGGAAACATGGAAATAATTTGGAATGCTAAGGGAGGAGGGCAGACGTAGTTTGTAAGAGACTGGATTGATCTTTTGAAGAACCTCGAAAGGAACCAGATAACAAGGACCCAATTTGTAACTGGGAATTTTGAAGCAAATATACTTGGAGGAGAGCCAGGAGAAAAAGATGGAGGAGGCCTTCTTCTCTTGTCCACCTGAAACTTCATAAGAGAGGAAGCGGAAAGCAGCGAGCACCGAGTCTCCTGCCAGATGAATACAACATTTCTGACTAGAGCATCACCAGCCGCCACTCAAGAGGAATAAGGCAAAGGAAGAGGTGGACAAGGATGAAGACCGTAAACAACAAAAAAGGCAGAAATACTTGTGGACTCAGAGTCTCTGTGATTATAAAAGAATTCTGCCCAAGGCAGAAGATCAAGCCAATTATCTTGCTGAGCCGAAACAAAATGTCACAGGTAGCCCTCAAGAATTTGGTTAACTCTCTCCACCTGCCCGTTGGATTGTGGGTGATAGGCAGAAGAAAAATCCAGATTGATTTTTAAACGAAAATAAAGGGCACGCCAGAACTTAGAGACATGAAATCCTGACCAGCAATATCGGGGATCTAGAAAGTGCATCGGCTCTAACATTCTTCTCAGCAGGACAGAAATTAATGAAGAAGTTGAATCGGGAGAAGAGCGACCATCTTGCCTGACGGGGATTCAGATGTTGTGCAGACTGTAGATATAAGAGGTTTTTGTGATTGGTAAAAATGCTGATAGGATGTGTAGAACCCTCAAGAAGATGGTGCCTTTCTTCTAAGGCAAGATTGATGGTGAGGAGTTACCAATCGCCATAAAAAACGGCTTTTCAGGATCAGGTCTCGAGAGAAGAGGTGCAGCAGCGAAGGCAGATTTTAACCCAGAGAAAGCCTCCTCAGCCTCAGGAGACCAATTTTTGATGTTACTGTTCTTTTTAGTAAGGGCGACAATTGGGGCTACCTAAGAAGAGAAATGTGGAATCAATTAATGGTAGTAATTGGCAAATCCCAATAAACTTTGAATAGCCCCTAGACCAGAAGAACGTGACCAGTCCAATACTGCAGAAAGCTTGGCAGGATCCATCTGTAGTCTTTGAGACAATATAACCGAGAAAAGTAAGGCTTGTTCTCTCAAAGAGGCATTTCTCCAGCTTAGCAAACAGATGATTCTCTCGGAGATGCTGCAGGACTTGGCGGACATGAAAACAATGAACTGTCAGATTGGGAGAAAAAAATCAGAATGTCATTTATATATACCACTACGCAGATAAATGTCGGAAGATGTCATTAACAAATTCTTGGAAGACTGCGAGAGCACTGAAGTCCGAATAGCATGACAAGGTACTCAAAATGGCCATCAGGGGTATTAAAGGCCGTTTTCCATTCATCGTCTTTACGAATGCGGACTAAACGGTATACCCGCGCAGATCCAATTTGGTGAAGATTCTGGCCCCATGAAGATGATCAAAAAGTTCAGAAATCAGAGGCAGAGCATAGCGGTTTTTGATAGTGATCTTGTTAAGTCCCCAATAGTCTATGCAAGGACGGAGAGATCCTTCTTACCAACAAAAAAGAATCCTGCCCCAGCAGGAGAGGTGGATTTCTTGGGTATATTTTGCCATAGCACACGTCTCAGGTACAGACAGCGGATAAATTCTTCCTTGGGGAGGTGTAGTGCCAGGTTGGAGATCAATGGTACAATCATACGGCAATGTGGTGGAAGTAGGGCTGGGCGGTATGACCAAATGTGTGTATCATGGTATTACGCTAGGGACGGGAACTTCGGAGAGCTGTCAGCCTATCACAAGGCCGCAGCGATGTTCCACCTCGGCTGGTGATAGGCTGAGCCCACTGTCATGTAAGAAGCCGGCTACTTACATGACAGTGGGCTCAGCCTATCACCGGCCGAGGTGGAACATTGCTGCGGCTGGTGATAGGCTGACGGCTGTCCGACGTTCCCGTCCCCAGGAAACAAATGAGGCTGGTACCGGACCAATGGGAGGTGAGTTAAAGTTTATTTTGTTTATTTTTTGCAGCCTGGGCATGGGGATACCGCACAGTATAGAGCGGTGGTCTCCAACCTGCGGACCTTCAGATGTTGCAAAACTACAACTCCCAGCATGCCCAGACAGACAACTGCTGTCCGGGCATGCTGGGAGTTGTAGTTTTGCAACATCTGGGGGTCCGCAGGTTGAGACCACTGGCAAAGAGTGTCAGCGCCGGCGACCGCAACAAACAGGACGAGGAGGGCAGCGCATGCGGGTGACATGCGAGTAGTACCCTGATGGGGACAGCGCTGGGCTGGGCTAATAATTAATTGGGGGGGGCAGAACAGTGCTCACAGGTCGGGACAGCGCAGCGCTGGGCTGATTCAATCATTCCTGAGGGGGAGGGGCCAAACCAGTATTGTGGTATGGGTTAAAATTCATATCGTGCAGCACAAAAATGTTGGTATTCGGTATGAACCGATATACTGCCAAGCCCTAGGTGGAAGAGTCTCTGCCTGTTTCTCGTAGAATACATCATCAAAGTCACGAAAAGAGGGAGGTATGCCCGATTTGACAAGAGGCGGTGGTACAACTTTAGGCAGGATGGACTCCAGACAGTGACCTTGACAAAAAGTTCCCCAGTGAGAAACCTCTCCAGAGTTCCAGTCAAATTGCGGAGAATGACGCTGAAGCCAAGGTAGTCCAAGAAGGAGTTCTGAGGTACAATTAGTAAACACAAAGAACTCTATATTTTCCTTATGCAACACTCCTACTTGCATGGGTGAGAGAGTCAGCACGGTATAAGACTGTACCCTACAGCTACTCTCCGTTGACAGACGAAATGTGAGAAATGAGTGGCTAAATTGACGAGATCTGTAAGAGAAGATAAAAGATCTTGATCTGCCAAGGCATCCATGATCCTACTAGAGACCTTTTTTAACCCCTTCATAACCCGGGGGTTTTGCCACTTTTGTTTTTTCCTCCTTACCTTTAAAAAAGCATAACTCTTTGAATTTTGCACCTAAATATCCATATGATGGCTTATTTTTTGTGCCACCAATTCTACTTTGTAATGATACCAGTCATTTTACCCAAAAATCTACGGCCAAATGGAAAAAAAATAATTGTGCAACAAAATTGAAGAAAAAAAACACAATTTTGTAACTTTTTGGGGCTTCCTTTTCTACGCAGTACATTTTTAAGGAAGAATGACACCTTCTCTTTATTCTGTAGGTCCATAGGTTTAAAATGATACCCTACTAATATAGGTTTGATTTTGTCGTACTTGTGGGAAAAATCATAACTACGTGCAGGAAAATTTATATTAAATTAAATTTACCCCTATAACTTTTTT
The DNA here is from genome assembly GCF_029499605.1 of Hyla sarda. NCBI lineage: Eukaryota > Metazoa > Chordata > Amphibia > Anura > Hylidae > Hyla > Hyla sarda. The sequence goes on from NC_079192.1 coordinate 326,029,489, forward strand.
TATTTTTCCGTTGACACCATTGACCGTGCAGTTTAATTAATTATATATCTTTATAATTTGGACATTTCTGCATGCGGCGATACCACATATGTTTATTTTTATGTACACAGTTTTTTTTTTTAATGGGGGTGGAAAGGGGGGTGATTCTTACTTTTATTAGGGAAGGGGTTAAATGATCTTTTTAACTTTTTTTTTCACTTTTCATTTGCAATGTTATAACCCCCATAGGAGGCATTACATGCAGTACATTGATCTCTCATACTGTTCAATGCTATGCCATAGCATAGCATTGATCAGTGTTTCTACCTCTTGACTGCTCATGCCTGGATCTCAGGCACAGAGCAGTCATTCGGCGATCGGAGATGGAGGAGGAAGGTAAGGTACACTCCTTGTGTCCTCCAGCAGTTTGGGACGCCGCGGCAGTCCTGAAAAGCCCACTGAGCTAACCAGCACTGATTAGCTTTCACTTTAGACGCAGTGATCAACTTTGAATGCCGCGTCTAAATGGTTAATAGCACGCGGCACAGCGTTCAGTGCCGCGGGCTATTAGCCACGGGTCCCGGCTGTTGCTAGGTGCCGGGCCCAACCCGCTATGATGCGGGGCCACACCATAATCCCGTGTTATAGAAAGGGAGAGGACCCAGGACGTACCGGTACGTCCTGGGTCTGGAAGGGATTAAAGGTAGCACACAAAGCCTCATTGTCCGGCAAGTTCAGAGGTCAGGATGCGGAACTGTACTGCGTATTCACCCACAGAAGAGTCTCCTTGGCAGAGATTCAGTAATGCCAAGAAGCCCAGGCCAGTTCCTAAAATACATTTCGGAATTCAGCAAGGAAAGACCGGAGATTAGAGGACAACGGGTCATTACCATCCCTCAGCGGGGTAGCCCAGGCCAAAGCCTTCCTGGAAAGAAGACTGATGATAAAGGCCACTTTAGCACGCTCGGTAGGAAACTGAACCGTTTAAGTTCAAGGTGCATAGAGTACTGAGTCACGAAGCCTCTGACAGGGAGTGAATGAATGGCCGGAGTGCTGCCCGTAACACATATCATTGATCATAGAATACTGTGTACAGTACTGGGCACCAGTGTACAAGAAAGATATAGTGGAGCTGGAGAGGGTTCAAAGACGGGCAACCAGGGTAATATGGGGAATGGGAGGACTACAGTACACAGAAAGATTATCAGAATTGGGGTTATTTAGTTTAGAAAAAAGAAGGCTTAGGGGAGACCTAATAACTATGTATAAATTATCAGGGGACAGTACAGAGATCTCTCCCATGATCTATTTATACCCAGGACTATATCTATAACAAGGGGGCATCCTCTACATTTAGAGGAAAGAAGGTTTCTACACCAACACAGACAGGGGTTCTTTACTGTAAGAGCAGTAAGACTATGGAATTTTCTGCCTGAGGAGGGGGTCATGGTGAACTCTGTAAAAGAATTTAAAAGTGTCTGGATGCATTTTTGGGAGAATAATAACATTGATGGTTATGTATACTAGATTTATAGAGACAGAAGGTTGATCCAGGGATTTATTCTGATGCCATATTTGGAGTCGGGAAGGAATTTTTACCTCTAGTATGAGGTTTTTTTTTTGCCTTCCTCTGGATCAACTCAGTAGGGACTCATTAGGGTGATACGTTGAATTTGATGGACTCTGGTCTTTTTTCAACCTTATGAACTGTTACTATGTAGTATATGCAATCTACAGATTGCATGTAATAGTGCCCTACGGAGACTAAAAAAAGTGAAATAAAGTGTAAAATAAATAAATAAATAATAAATGTGAATTAACCTCTTCCCTAATAAAAGTTTGACTCACCCCACCCCTTTTTAAATTAAAAAAAGAAAAAAATTAAACATAAAAAACCCTTCCTCTAATTAAAAAACTTAAAAAAAACTTTTTCCCGTAAAAAAAATTAATAAATACCCTGTCACATGACATAGAAAAAAGTATCGGTAATTGGTATCGGTGTTAAAAAATGGTATCGGGACATCCCTAGTCGAAAGTGATTTTTTATTCTTTTTTCTTTGTATATATTCCGTTCTTTTTCCATTTTGATGCACAGTGCTAATTTCGCTCATGTGTTTACATGCAGTTCAACATGCATCCCCTAATATATCCCCAAATATGTCTATGTGAAGCAACTTTGCAAATACTATTGGTTAAAGGTCTTAGAATGTATTCTGCATGCAGCTACTATGCACATCTATGCACTTCACATTTATTCAGCTGCTGCTCCATTAATACCACCTACAGCTGTGTGTATTCTGATCCTGTAGTATTACTCCTCTTCTACCTGCTTACTTACTGTTGAATGCATAAGAGACATCTGTGGTCAATGCAAGACCACTTGACTGCTTAAAGGGGTACTCCACCCCTAGACCTCTTATCCCCTATCCAAAGGATAGAGGTAAAGATGTCTGATCGCGGGGGTCCCGCCGCTGGGGACCCCCGCAATATAGCATGCGGCACCCACCTGTTTTTTCTCCGGAAGCGCTGGAGGGTCTGGGTCCCGACCACCGGAACGGAAGTCCGTGATGTCACTACTCCGCCCCCGTGTGACGTCACGCCCCGTCCCCTCAATGCAAGTCTATGGGAGGGGGCGTGACGGCCATTACGCCCCCTCCCATAGACTTGCATTGAGGGGACGGGGTGTGACGTCAAACGGGGGCGGAGTCATGACGTCACGCTCTTTCACTCGCGTGGTCGGGATCCGAAGCCTCCAGCACTTTCGGAGCAGAAACAGTTGGGTGCCACATGCTATATTGTAGGGGTCCCCAGCGGCAGGATAGGGGATAAGATGTCTAGGGGTGGAGTACCCCTTTAAGCCTATAGCTTACTTGGTGCCAATACTGCCCAACTCCCTGCTGACATACTCTGTCCTTGAGTAGTACAGTTATGTCCCATTTCGGTATTGATCTATTGTTGAAGAAATTATAGAGATTCTTTACAGACCGTATGCATATTTTACGATCCATGTTCCAAGACATTTGTAGACACAACCTGCATGTTCTGCTTGTAGTATAGCAATGTCCTGTCAATAAGGGTTGGTTTCCATGAGCACAGATGATCAAGGACCGTCACTAAGATATGACTAAGGGCCTTGGTGTCATGCACTGACGTGAGATATGGAAGGAGGGTTGTTATAGCAACTTTCCTGAACAAATATTGGACAATCTGCCTGTACTGTGTTTACCTGTCACATGAAGTAAGAAAAAGCTCAGTTGGATGTGTGCTGCTAAAAATATTTAATTAAATATGTTACAGCCCTCTATTCAGATGACATATTAATGCATTTGTAAGATACTAGTAAATCGTTTAAATAATGTCATTCAAAGGAGAGAAAGAGAAGATAATTTTTATAGAAGATAGAAGAGAAGTTCTGTATGGAGAGTATCTAGTGCTAGAAGAGTATAGGAACTTTACACAAATATATTACTACTAAATAAATTAAAACTCATAATTCATCTCACACTGTTGTGCAACAGATGTTTACACGAGTAACATTAAATGGGCACTGTCAGAATCAAAAACTTTTTATATGTTGTACATCTTGATAAAACAATAACCTTTCTGATATACATCCTAAAAAGTATTTTCTTTTTATTGAAATCATGGCTTCTAAAAAAGACCACTAGGGGTCCCCATACCATCCGGAATATGGTCCTGTCTGGCTGCAGCTTTATCTTTGTCCCAGCTAAAGCACAGGCTGGGACAAAGTCCAGGAAAGGAGGATGGGACTAGCACTCCTCTGTGCTCACTGCTGTCCTGTCTATCAGACTCCTGTCTGAAAACAGATAGGAGGGGGTTACAGAGCAGCCTGCTGTGATTGGATAATGAGATCTAGCACAGCAGACTCAGGGAGGAAATGCATGCATGGTGAGTGAGGGAGGGCTCAGTGCTTGCCTGGGGCACACCCCTTCCTGAGAAGTTCATGTCAGAATGAGTGAGCAGCAGATCAGAGAGATTTGTGAGCCAAATGCAAAAAATAGAAACATAAAAAATACATGAAAAGCATCTGCACGACCTAGTGAGTAACATATATAAGCATTCTTTATTGTCTGTGATGCGACAGGTTCGCTCTAAATTAGGGAAGAGAAGATGGTGGCATTACCGGTTAAAATAAGCACTTGCTTCGACAGCACATATACCAGTGGTTCTTAACCTTGTTGGAGGCACTGAACCCCACCAGTTTCATATGCGCATTCACTGAACCCCTCTTAATTGGAAAAATAAAATATGATTTTTTCAAAATTCAAAACATAGGAGGTATATATTTAAGTATATATTTATACATAGGTGCACAAAATGTACAAAACCATTAAGCACAAAGAACAAAACCATGAAAACATGATTTTCACACAAAAATAAAAACATAGGGAGAGATTTATCAAAACCTGTGCAGAGGAAAAGTTGCCCTGTTGCCCATAGCAACCAATCAGATCGCTTCTTTCATTTTTAACAAGGCCTCTGCAAAATGAAAAAAGCGAGCTGATTGGTTGCTATGGGCAACTGGGCAATTTTTCCTCTGGACAGGTTTTGATAAATCTCCCCCATAATGAATATTTACTGCAAATCAGTGTGACTTCTACTGTTGTCTTTCAGAGACCAGTTCAGAAATGCGCGGCTTTACCTTGGCAAGTGCCACTCTCATTTCATTTTCGCAACAATGGCAGTGTTCTCCCACATTAGACAGACAGAGTTCCCCCACATTAGGCAGACAGTATTCCCCCACATTAGGCAGACAGAGTTCCCCCACATTAGGCAGGCAGTGTTCTCCCACATTAGGCTGGCAGTGTTCCCCCACATTAGGCAGACATAGTTCCCCCACATTAGGCAGACAGAGTTCCCCCACATTAGGCAGACATAGTTCCCCCACATTAGGCAAGCAGTGTTCCCCCACATTAGGCAGGCAGTGTTCCCCCACATTAGGCAGGCAGAGTTCCCCCACATTAGGCAGACAGAGTTCCCCCACATTAGGCAGACATAGTTCCCCCACATTAGGCAAGCAGTGTTCCCCCACATTAGGCAGGCAGTGTTCCCCCACATTAGGCAGGCAGAGTTCCCCCACATTAGGCAGACAGAGTTCCCCCACATTAGGCAGACATAGTTCCCCCACATTAGGCAGGCAGTGTTCCCCCACATTAGGCAGGCAGTGTTCCCCCACATTAGGCAGGCAGTGTTCCCCCACATTAGGCAGGCAGTGTTCCCCCACATTAGGCCAGCAGTGTTCCCCCACATTATGTAGGCCAGTGGTCTTCAACCTGCGGACCTCCAGATGTTGCAAAACTACAACTCCCAGCATGCCCGGACAGCCAATGGCTGTCCGGGCATGCTGGGAGTTGTAGTTTTGCAACATCTGGAGGTCCACAGGTTGAAGACCACTGATGTAGGCAGTGTTCCCCCACAGACATACAGCCTCCAGCCATATACAGTGTATGGCTGGAGGCTGTATTCCTGTGTACTGCTCACTTCAGTACTCCGACCACCGCTCCGGCTATAGCAGTAGGTCTCGGGACCGGTGGTCGGAGCACCAAAGATGACGTGCCGCTTGGTTTGCCTGTCCTGTTGCGACCTCCCCCGCTGAACCCCCAGGACTGACTCACCGAACCCCTGGGGATCGAACCCAGGTTAAGAACCACTGACATATACTAAAATTAGAACGAAAGAGAGATTACCATGGCCCCTGTCCAAGGATGACTTGAAAATTCATGGAGCATTCCATATTTTTTGTTATTTTGTCTGCTGGGTCATCTGGTTATTGTTACTTACCTTAATAAATGGTTATAAACAAAAGCCTGAGAAGAGTATATTTTCTAAAGTAGTGTTTTCCAAACAGCCAAAGGCATGCTGGGAATTGTAGTTTTGCAACAGCTTCAGGCACACTGGCTGAGAAACACTTCCCTGGACACTGTAGTATTATTCTCCAATGCTTTTGGTCCGATCATAACCAGAAGGGACAGATTATTGTGGGGTTCACTAGCACTGGAGAAGGGGTGCATTCTGTCAGTAATGTCATTATGGTACATGATACCTGTTTTCGTTATTGTTTGGTGTATTTACCATCTTACTTGCCAATTTGTTGGTTCACCTCTAATAGGCGTTGTTTGCTTTTATCTACATAAATTGCAAATTGTTGTGTGAATTAAAAGTTTGTTTAATAAAAAAAGAAAAGAAAACAATGGGATATGTGTTTTTAGAAAAGGAAAACTAAGAAACTGAAACTAATTTTTGTACAGAATTTAGGGGGAGGTTTATCAAAACATGTCTAGAGGAAAAGTTGCTGAGTTGCCCATAGCAACCAATCAGATCGCTTCTTTCATTTTCCAGAGGCCTTTTCAAAAGTGAAAGAAGAGATCTGATTGGTTGCTATGGGCAACTCAGTAACTTTTCCTCTCAACAGGTTTTGATAAATCTCCCCCTAATAGAGTGTATAATAAGTATTGGGGTGCTCTTTAATAAGCCATTTGAATAATTTGCAATAAAACACTCAGTGCTAAGCATGGAAGATAATGAGGGACCTATTTAAAACTCTTTTCGTCAAAAATGTTGTGTTCCGTGCCAACATTTTGGCACAAAACTGTTTCCATCAGATATTTAAAATGTTTTACATGAGAATGATCCAAGGTTTACACTAGTCATATCATGAGAGTCCATTTGTCTGTGTAGAAATCCCAAAAATGGTTGGTGTTTTTTTTTATTTTTTTTATGGGGAATAAAGTGTTATTCAATTAATTATTGTAATATAAAATACTACTTAGGTTTATTTTTTTACGGTCACTGCACCTGCACTCACATTTAACCCCTGTTTCATCCACACAGTTACACAGTTTTATGTCTGAGCCTTAGTAATCATGAAATATTATGTGAGATGCTTCCGGTGGAATTTTCTGTGAATTACAATTTGGTGCCAAAATTACAGAGAATGGCAAAAAAAAAAAAAAAGTGGTGCAAAAATAAAGGGAGAAAAAAAAGTGTGATTGTTATTGCTGTAACAGAAATGACAGTAGTTTATGAATATGCCCCCCAATGGGTTAAAGATGGAGACATATCTCTTGATGAATCAATAAATAGTTGTGAAATGTAAAATAAGAGGATATTGGACATAAAAGAAGTAAATAAGGGTAAGTGGGAAAGTGATGTTGGCCAATGCACATATTGCACACTATTATTTAACTATACATTGTACATTTTATTATAAGCAGGTTATAGTTTTCACCCCAAAAAATGTGTACAATTTGGGGCTAAAAACACAGGAGTTTAAGACATAAGAAGGTGGAGGTGATTTTCATTTGCATCTACAAGTACTGGAAAAGTTTGTAAAATATTTAGATATTTATGAATCTTTTTTTTATTTTTTTTTACTTGTTATTGATCTAATTTGCATAGTTTTTTGGAAATTTTTGGGGATTTGCATATTTTTTTGCCAATTTTTTTCATTTATAATATAAGTGATTTCTGAAGACTTTAACTTTACAGTGGTCATTAATTTATCATTTGCGATTAAAAAAAACAAAACACAAAATTACAACACAAACATAGACCACCTCCAGTTCTGCTCTAGAAACCCGCTTTAGGACAGGGTCACAGTGGTTGAAATAACAGTGTATTTCACCCTGCTGATGCTCCAACAGCAGTCACAGAGGGTAGTTCTGTGTGTCCGCTCGTAGCAGTGGATTTGTACAGCGGGAAATCCGCCACTATGAGCGGACACACAAAGGTAGCGGGCCGCAGCCAGAAACTCTCTGTGCGGTCACCCTGTGACTGCCGTCGGCACATCCGCAGCGTGAAATACGCTGCATGTGCACCCAGTGTGACCTTGCCCTTACAGCGTTATAAATGGTGTTGTGAAGTCATTTTGTTAGTTTTAGGACTTGCACATTAATTATCACACATATGATAAATTATGCGCTTGAATGGCAAAAACAATAAAAATAACTTTAAAAATAACATACAAAACAACTCAGTGATAAATCTCCCCCAAGGAATCTTCAAATTAGAAAGGAATTGCTAAGTGCTACATGCTTCTTGAATAGGACCGAGAGAGGGAGGGAACATAGCTCTATGTCAAGAAATATGCCTTAACCCTAACTACATATCATGTTCTTACTCCTAATTATGTATGTTGTTAAATATCCTATGAAATAATCAATGTAATGTAAGCACAGCCAAGTCAGTTGGTTCATGACCAGCAGGATACTTCACTTACTAGACATTCCATACATGCTTTCAGATACAGCAAGGTCTTACGCTCAGTGTTTTTTTCCCATAAGAAATTCCACCTATTTAAAGGAGTTCTGTAGTGAAATATACAGTAACTTATTCCCTATCCAAAGAATAGAGGATAAGGTATAGATTGCGGGGGGTCTGACCCGCGATCTCCTGAATGGGGCCTCGACAGTCTGCTGGAAGGGGGTGTCGACCCCTGGACGAGATACATAGAGGGGGCGTGTTGGCCGCTGCTTCCTGCGGGGGGTCGGAATGGCTTCTTCGGGCAGACTGCCGGGGCCCGGTTCAGGAGCTTGCGGGGGGTCCCAGAGGTCTCGGAATCCCCCCCCAGCGATCTATAACTTATCCCCTAAGTTATGTTTTACTGCACTACTCCTTTAAGAAAATACTATGTTCTTTATTTTTATTGTTCAAGTTTCTATATTTATTCTGCAAACTACAATGCTTTCATATAGTACCACTTCCACTATTCAGTTATGCAGACACGGTGGTTTTATAGATGTATCATCTAGATTTTCATTTTACTGAGACAGATTTCTGGAGATTTATCATTGTGTCTTTACTAAGTGTGTTTTCTTTGAAGTCATTCATTATTGCTTTGGTTTTGCTTATGTTCGAAATAACTATGACACTGTCTCGGGAGGGTCAAAAATTTGGTGCAAGATTCCTCTTCTCTGTGACTTTTCTGCACAAAAAGTTGCAGTTGCAACAGTGAGTGCTTTCCAAAGGCAGTTTTGTACGCCAGGTCAGGGGTGTAGACTTGCACAGTCTTGGAGGGCTTTGCAATTTTTTCAGAGGGGTTTGTGATTTTTTTTTTGGGCGACATTGGCAATTGATAAGCGTTACCACTGCAAAGTGAAAACTTAAATTGACTTTTGTAAGATCGTTTGTAGCTTTTTGCTTACAGCCAAAAGTCGAATAAAAAAAGTGCTTAGGAGCACGTGCGCCATTTATATCAGGTACTATCAGGTTACTGCAGGTAAAACTGATGACAGATTTTTAGGTAAAGGGATTCCATAATGTTTGCTTGGGGCTGTACGTGTAACAATCTTATTTCAGCCAGTCATCATAATTTGTCTATGTGCAGCTAGTCTGAAAGGGTGCAAAGATGGATATTTTCCTCTAGTTCCGACCCCAATGCTGCAGGAATCCGTAGCTCTGTGTCAACTATGGATATATTTAGAACATTTGTCTGATTTGTTTAGCATTTTTTTCATGACTTGTAAAGCTCTTTGGAAAAGCCAAAATTCACTTAGTGTAATAGGGAGTTGTTTAAAAATGTCTAGCAGATGTAGATGTCAGAGAATAATTTTCCACTGAACCGGACAGGACTCATTAATAACTGTATATCTTCAAACATGTCCTTCTCTTTTTATTCTTAGCGTTCCCTTCAATTTTTGGAATTCTCTTTCTGGGAGGCCAGAAACACAAAAACTCGACTGTCCACGCTGAGGAATAAATTCAGAGCTTCCAAATCGTTCTACATCAACCGTTCGCTGCAGAAGAGGGAGGTGAGAAAAAGACTTGTCTCATTGCCAAGAGTTGACAGCTTTGCCCTCCACAAGTGTGAAGGGGTTGAAGGCATCAGTTTAAACTGTTACGCCGAGCGCTCCGGGTCCCCGCTCCTCCCCGGAGCGCTCGCTACACTTCCCTCACTGCAGCGCCCCGGTCGGTTCCACGGACCCGGGGCGCTGCGTTACCACCTCCGGCCGGGATGCGATTCGCGATGCGGGTAGCGCCCGCTCGCGATGCGCACCCCGGCTCCCGTACCTTACTCGCTCCCCGTCAGTTCTGTCCCGGCGCGCGCGGCCCCGCTCCCTAGGGCGCGCGCGCGCCGGGTCTTTGCGATTTAAAGGGCCACTGCACCGCTGATTGGTGCAGTGGTTCCAATTAGTGTTTACACCTGTGCACTTCCCTATATCACCTCACTTCCCCTTCACTCCCTCGCCGGATCTTGTTGCCCTAGTGCCAGTGAAAGCGTTCCTTGTGTGTTCCTTGCCTGTGATTCCAGACCTTCTGCCGTTGCCCCTGACTACGATCCTTGCTGCCTGCCCCGACCTTCTGCTACGTCCGACCTTGCTTCTGTCTACTCCCTTGTACCGCGCCTATCTTCAGCAGCCAGAGAGGTTGAGCCGTTGCTAGGGGATACGACCTGGTCACTACCGCCGCAGCAAGACCATCCCGCTTTGCGGCGGGCTCTGGTGAAAACCAGTAGTGACTTAGAACCGATCCTCTAGCACGGTCCACGCCAATCCCTCTCTGGCACAGAGGATCCACTACCTGCCAGCCGGCATCGTGACAGTAGATCCGGCCATGGATCCCGCTGAAGTTCCTCTGCCAGTTGTCGCTGACCTCACCACGGTGGTCGCCCAGCAGTCACAACAGATTGCGCAACAAGGCCAACAGCTGTCTCAACTGACTGTTATGCTACAACAGTTACTACCACAGCTCCAGCAATCATCTCCTCCGCCAGCTCCTGTACCTCCTCCGCAGCGAGTGGCCGCTTCTGGAATACGACTATCCTTGCCGGATAAATTTGATGGGGACTCTAAGTTTTGCCGTGGCTTTCTTTCCCAATGTTCATTACACTTGGAGATGATGTCGGACCAGTTCCCCACTGAAAGGTCTAAGGTGGCTTTCGTAGTCAGCCTGCTGTCTGGAAAAGCCCTGGCTTGGGCCACACCGCTCTGGGACCGCAATGACCCCGTCACTGCCTCTGTACACTCCTTCTTCTCGGAAATTCGAAGTGTCTTTGAGGAACCTGCCCGAGCCTCTTCTGCTGAGACTGCCCTGTTGAACCTGGTCCAGGGTAATTCTTCCGTTGGCGAGTATGCCGTACAGTTCCGTACCCTTGCTTCAGAATTATCCTGGAATAATGAGGCACTCTGCGCGACCTTTAAAAAAGGCCTATCCAGCAACATTAAAGATGTTCTGGCCGCACGAGAAATCCCTGCTAACCTACATGAACTCATCCATCTTGCCACTCGCATTGACATGCGTTTTTCCGAACGGCGTCAGGAGCTCCGCCAGGATATGGACTCTGTTCGCACGAGGCGTTTCTTCTCCCCGGCTCCTCTCTCCTCTGGTCCCCTGCAATCTGTTCCTGTGCCTCCCGCCGTGGAGGCTATGCAGGTCGACCGGTCTCGCCTGACACCCCAAGAGAGGACACGACGCCGCATGGAGAATCTCTGCCTGTACTGTGCTAGTACCGAACACTTCCTGAAGGATTGTCCTATCCGTCCTCCCCGCCTGGAAAGACGTCCGCTGACTCCGCACAAAGGTGAGACAGTCCTTGATGTCTACTCTGCTTCTCCACGTCTTACTGTGCCTGTGCGGATGTCTGCCTCTGCCTTCTCCTTCTCTGCTGTGGCCTTCTTGGACTCTGGATCTGCAGGAAATTTCATCTTAGCCTCTCTCGTCAACAGGTTCAACATCCCGGTGACCAGTCTCGCCAGACCCCTCTACATCAATTGTGTAAACAATGAAAGATTGGACTGTACTATACGTTTCCGCACGGAGCCCCTTCTAATGTGCATCGGATCTCATCACGAGAGGATTGAACTGTTGGTCCTCCCCAATTGCACTTCTGAAATCCTTCTTGGACTTCCCTGGCTTCAACTCCATTCCCCAATCCTGGATTGGTCCACTGGGGAGATCAAGAGTTGGGGGCCCTCTTGTTCCAAGGACTGCTTAAAACCGGTTCCCAGTAAACCTTGCCGTGTCCCTGTGCTTCCTCATGTAACCGGTCTCCCTAAGGCCTATATGGACTTTGCGGACGTTTTTTGCAAAAAACAAGCTGAGACTCTACCTCCTCACAGGCCTTATGATTGTCCCATTGACCTCCTCCCGGGCACTACTCCACCCCGGGGCAGAATCTATCCTCTGTCCGTCCCAGAGACTCTTGCCATGTCTGAATACGTCCAAGAAAATTTAAAAAAGGGCTTTATCCGTAAATCCTCCTCTCCTGCCGGAGCCGGATTTTTCTTTGTGTCCAAAAAAGATGGCTCTCTACGTCCTTGCATTGACTACCGCGGTCTTAATAAAATCACGGTTAAGAACCGCTACCCCCTACCCCTCATCTCTGAACTCTTTGATCGTCTCCAAGGTGCCCATATTTTTACCAAACTGGACTTAAGAGGTGCTTATAATCTCATCCGCATCAGAGAGGGGGATGAATGGAAAACGGCATTTAACACCAGAGATGGACACTTTGAGTATCTGGTCATGCCCTTTGGTCTATGCAACGCCCCTGCCGTCTTCCAAGACTTTGTTAATGAAATTTTTCGTGATCTACTATACTCCTGTGTTGTTGTATATCTGGACGATATCCTGATTTTTTCTGCCAATCTTGAAGAACACCGCCAGCATGTCCGTATGGTTCTTCAGAGACTTCGTGATAATCAACTCTATGCCAAAATAGAGAAATGTCTGTTTGAATGCCAATCTCTTCCTTTTCTAGGATACTTGGTCTCTGGCCAGGGACTACAAATGGACCCAGATAAACTCTCTGCCGTCTTAGATTGGCCACGCCCCTCCGGACTCCGTGCCATCCAACGTTTTTTGGGGTTCGCCAATTATTACAGGCAATTTATTCCACATTTTTCTACCATTGTGGCTCCTATTGTGGCTTTAACAAAAAAAAATGCCGATCCCAAGTCTTGGCCTCCTCAAGCGGAAGACGCCTTTAAACGACTCAAGTCTGCCTTTTCTTCGGCTCCCGTGCTCTCCAGACCTGACCCATCTAAACCCTTCCTATTGGAGGTTGATGCCTCCTCAGTGGGAGCTGGAGCTGTCCTTCTACAAAAAAACTCTTCCGGGCATGCTGTTACTTGTGGTTTTTTTTCCAGGACCTTCTCTCCGGCGGAGAGGAACTACTCCATCGGGGATCGAGAGCTTCTAGCCATTAAATTAGCACTTGAGGAATGGAGGCATCTGCTGGAGGGATCAAGATTTCCAGTTATTATTTACACCGATCACAAGAACCTCTCCTACCTCCAGTCTGCCCAACGGCTGAATCCTCGTCAGGCCAGGTGGTCTCTGTTCTTTGCCCGATTTAATTTTGAAATTCACTTTCGGCCTGCTGATAAAAACATTAGGGCCGATGCTCTCTCTCGTTCCTCAGATGCCTCTGAAATTGAACTCTCTCCTCAACACATCATTCCTCCTGACTGCCTGATTTCCACTTCTCCAGCCTCCATCAGGCAAACTCCTCCAGGAAAGACCTTTGTTTCTCCACGCCAACGCCTTGGGATCCTCAAATGGGGTCACTCCTCCCATCTCGCAGGTCATGCGGGCATCAAGAAATCTGTGCAACTCATCTCTCGCTTCTATTGGTGGCCGACTCTAGAGACTGATGTGGTGGACTTTGTGCGAGCCTGCACTATCTGTGCCCGGGATAAGACTCCTCGCCAGAAGCCCGCTGGTTTTCTTCATCCTCTACCTGTCCCCGAACAGCCTTGGTCTCTGATTGGTATGGATTTTATTACTGACTTACCCCCATCCCATGGCAACACTGTTATTTGGGTGGTCGTTGATCGATTCTCCAAAATGGCACATTTCATCCCTCTTCCTGGTCTTCCTTCAGCGCCTCAGTTGGCTAAACAATTTTTTGTACACATTTTTCGTCTTCACGGGTTGCCTACACAGATCGTCTCGGATAGAGGCGTCCAATTTGTGTCTAAATTCTGGAGGGCTCTCTGTAAACAACTCAAGATTAAATTAAATTTTTCTTCTGCATACCATCCTCAATCCAATGGACAAGTAGAGAGAATTAACCAGATCTTGGGTGACTATTTACGACATTTTGTTTCCTCCCGCCAGGATGACTGGGCAGATCTTCTACCTTGGGCCGAATTCTCGTATAATTTCAGAATCTCTGAATCTTCCTCCAAATCTCCGTTTTTCGTGGTGTACGGCCGTCACCCTCTTCCCCCCCTCCCTACCCCCTTGCCCTCTGGTCTGCCCGCTGTGGATGAAATTTCTCGTGATCTTTCCACCATATGGAAAGAGACCCAAAATTCTCTCTTACAGGCTTCTTCTCGCATGAAGAGATTCGCAGATAAGAAAAGAAGAGCTCCTCCCATTTTTTCCCCTGGAGACAAGGTATGGCTCTCCGCTAAATATGTCCGTTTCCGTGTCCCGAGCTATAAGTTGGGACCACGCTATCTTGGTCCTTTTAAAGTTTTGTGTCAAATTAATCCTGTCTCTTACAAACTTCTTCTTCCTCCTTCTCTTCGTATCCCTAATGCCTTTCACGTCTCTCTTCTTAAACCTCTCATCCTCAACCGTTTTTCTCCTAAATCTGTTCCTCCCACTCCTGTTTCCGGCTCCTCGGACATCTTCTCTGTCAAAGAGATTTTGGCCTCTAAAAAGGTCAGGGGAAGAACTTTTTTTTTAGTGGATTGGGAGGGTTGTGGTCCAGAAGAGAGGTCCTGGGAACCTGAGGACAATATCCTGGACAAAAGTCTGATCCTCAGGTTCTCAGGCCCCAAGAAGAGGGGGAGACCCAAGGGGGGGGGTACTGTTACGCCGAGCGCTCCGGGTCCCCGCTCCTCCCCGGAGCGCTCGCTACACTTCCCTCACTGCAGCGCCCCGGTCGGTTCCACGGACCCGGGGCGCTGCGTTACCACCTCCGGCCGGGATGCGATTCGCGATGCGGGTAGCGCCCGCTCGCGATGCGCACCCCGGCTCCCGTACCTTACTCGCTCCCCGTCAGTTCTGTCCCGGCGCGCGCGGCCCCGCTCCCTAGGGCGCGCGCGCGCCGGGTCTTTGCGATTTAAAGGGCCACTGCACCGCTGATTGGTGCAGTGGTTCCAATTAGTGTTTACACCTGTGCACTTCCCTATATCACCTCACTTCCCCTTCACTCCCTCGCCGGATCTTGTTGCCCTAGTGCCAGTGAAAGCGTTCCTTGTGTGTTCCTTGCCTGTGATTCCAGACCTTCTGCCGTTGCCCCTGACTACGATCCTTGCTGCCTGCCCCGACCTTCTGCTACGTCCGACCTTGCTTCTGTCTACTCCCTTGTACCGCGCCTATCTTCAGCAGCCAGAGAGGTTGAGCCGTTGCTAGGGGATACGACCTGGTCACTACCGCCGCAGCAAGACCATCCCGCTTTGCGGCGGGCTCTGGTGAAAACCAGTAGTGACTTAGAACCGATCCTCTAGCACGGTCCACGCCAATCCCTCTCTGGCACAGAGGATCCACTACCTGCCAGCCGGCATCGTGACATAAACTATTTGACTCATGACAAAGTTAAAAGATCCTTAG
Organism: Hyla sarda; assembly: GCF_029499605.1. Lineage (NCBI taxonomy): Eukaryota > Metazoa > Chordata > Amphibia > Anura > Hylidae > Hyla > Hyla sarda. The sequence goes on from NC_079192.1 coordinate 326,044,993, forward strand.
TCAGGACATGTTATGCACAATTTTTTATATATGACCAAAAATTCCTGTATCCCAGAGGATGTTCTTCTCCGCTGCTTCTTTCAACCATATACTCACATGATTGACATTTCCCTATTTACTTGTTAAAAATCATTTTCAATACAAACCTTATAATTTGGAGTCAAGAAGGACATAGTTATAGTTGTAAATTAGAGGGGTAAAGGGTTATGCAGCAATATCAGGAAGTATTACTTTACTGAGAGAGTAGTGGATGCATGGAATAGCCTTCCTGCAGAAGTGGTAGCTGCAAATACAGTGAAGGAGTTTAAGCATGCATGAGATAGACATAAGGCTATCCTTCATATAAGATAGAGATAGGTATAAGGCTATCCTTCATATAAGATAGAGATAAGCATAAGGTTATCCTTCATATAAGATAGACATAGGCATAAGGCTATCCTTCATATAAGATAGAGATAAGCATAAGGTTATCCTTCATATAAGATAGAGATAAGCATAAGGTTATCCTTCATATAAGATAGAGATAGGTATAAGGCTATCCTTCATATAAGATAGAGATAGGTATAAGGCTATCCTTCATATAAGATAGATATAAGCATAAGGCTATCCTTCATATAAGATAGAGATAGGTATAAGGATATCCTCCATATAAGATAGAGATAAGCATAAGGTTATCCTTCATATAAGATAGAGATAGGTATAAGGATATCCTCCATATAAGACAGAGATAAACATAAGGTTATCCTTCATATAAGATAGAGATAAGCATAAGGTTATCCTTCATATAAGATAGAGATAGGTATAAGGATATCCTCCATATAAGATAGAGATAAGCATAAGGTTATCCTTCATATAAGATAGAGATAAGCATAAGGCTATCCTTCATATAAGATAGAGATAAGCATAAGGCTATCCTTCATATAAGATAGAGATAGGTATAAGGCTATCCTTCATATAAGATAGAGATAAGCATAAGGTTATCCTTCATATAAGATAGAGATAAGCATAAGGTTATCCTTCATATAAGATAGAGATAAGCATAAGGCTATCCTTCATATAAGATAGAGATAAGCATAAGGTTATCCTTCATATAAGATAGAGATAGGTATAAGGCTATCCTTCATATAAGATAGATATAAGCATAAGGCTATCCTTCATATAAGATAGAGATAGGCATAAGGCTATCCTCCATATAAGATAGAGATAAGCATAAGGCTATCCTTCATATAAGATAGAGATAAGCATAAGGTTATCCTTCATATAAGATAGAGATAGGTATAAGGATATCCTCCATATAAGATAGAGATAAGCATAAGGTTTTCCTTCATATAAGATAGAGATAAGCATAAGGCTATCCTTCATATAAGATAGAGATAAGCATAAGGCTATCCTTCATATAAGATAGAGATAGGTATAAGGCTATCCTTCATATAAGATAGAGATAAGCATAAGGTTATCCTTCATATAAGATAGAGATAAGCATAAGGTTATCCTTCATATAAGATAGAGATAGGTATAAGGATATCCTCCATATAAGATAGAGATAAGCATAAGGTTATCCTTCATATAAGATAGGGATAGGTATAAGGCTATCCTTCATATAAGATAGATATAAGCATAAGGCTACCCTTCATATAAGATAGAGATAAGCATAAGGCTATCCTTCATATAAGATAGAGATAAGCATAAGGCTATCCTTCATATAAGATAGAGATAGGCATAAGGCTATCCTTCATATAAGATAGAGATAGGCATAAGGCTATCCTCCATATAAGATAGAGATAAGCATAAGGCTATCAGATTATTGGTCAGACTAGATGGACCAAATGGTTCTTATCTGCCGACACATTCTATGTAAGAAGTGTCTTAAATTGTTATTATTTAAGGTTATTATTTTTGTTATTATTATTACTACTACTACTACTAATAATAATAATAATTACCCCTTGAGGACAGGGCCATTTTTCATTTTTGCACTTTCGTTTTTTCCGTCTCCCCTTCTAAAAAATCATAACACTTTCAATTTTCCACCTACAGACCCATATGAGGGATTGTTTTTTGCGCTACAAATTTTACTTTGTAATACCATTAATCATTTCCCCACCAATTCTACGGTGAAACCAGAAAAAAAATATTTGTGAGGCAAAATAAAAAAAACAAAAAAACATCCATTTTGTAATTTTTTTTTACGTATACGCCATTGACCTCGTAACGTTACATTTGTATAGTTCAGACATTTACGCACACGGTGATACCACATATGTTTATTTTTGTTTACATATTTTTTTTTTATAGGAAAAGGGGGGTGATTCTAACTTTTAATAAGGAAGAGGTTAATTCACATTTATTAACTTTTTTTCTTCTTCTTTTTTTTACACTATTTTATAGTCCCCATAGGGGACTATACCATGCAATCTTCTGGTTGCATACACTGTTCATTGTTATGCTATAGCATAGCATTGTTCAGTGTTATTCATTCAGTTCAGTGCTCCAGGCTGCTGAGGCTTCCTGGAGCATTCAGCGACAGATCGGATGGCAAGGAGGCAGGTAAGGGCCCTACCGCCGTCCTCTCAACTGATTGGGACACTGCATTTTTTTTTATTTGTAAAATAAAGAAAATAGACGCCATGATCAACTTTGATTGCGGCATCTAATAGGTCGGTGGTGTCCGCCATTGGACACAGGTCCCGGCCATTGATAGCCGCCGGGACCGACCCGTTATGACGCGGGGTCAGCTCATGACCCCACCTCATAGAAAGGGAGCGGGACGAGGGCTTACAGGTACGCCCTTCGTCCCCAAGAGCATAATAACAATAATAATAATAATGATATTTATTTGTATAGCACCAATAGATTTACCATCATTTTAAAATTTTACAGGGTAAAAATGAAGACAAATATCAGACATTGCAATATTACACACTGTTGTCATAAGCTTACAGTCTATGAGGATTATTCTATGGATCGTGCTCAGTCAGTCAAGGTTGTTATATATCCTAAAGGCTCCTCATCGCAGTTTCTCTTCGCAATTTATGTTGTAAATAACAAGATATGTAAACACATTGAGTTGCTATGCCATGTGGGTGTAATATCCCAGTCCGGTTGATGTTGCATCAGACCAGAGTTTCTGCTTTCGAAAAGGAAGTTGAAATAACTCATCTTTATTCAGTGGTCTCAAACTGTGGCCCTCCAGATGTGGCAAAACTTCAGCTTCCAGCATGCCTGGACAGCCGTTGGCTGTCCAGGCATGCTGGGAGCTGAAGTTTTGCCACATCTGGAGGGCCACAGTTTGAGACCACTGTCTTTATTAATGTGCCAGAATGCAGGGCAATGAAAATTCTCTTTTTCCATTTTCTTGGCTACATTGCTTTTCTAGATTCAAAGAACTCCAACTTTCTAGACTTATTTTCATTTGGCTCTATAAAGGGCAGTTATTAGTTAATCCTAATTTTCTTAAAAGCAGCTAATCTTCTTAGATTCTATACCAGTATAAATTTAGAAATGACCTCTATGTGTACTATTCCTTGTACTGTAAATCACAGGAGAGGGATAAGAGCACACTACATTGTAGGCATTGTTCATTCGACTGTCATAGTGACTCACCTATAATTTTAAACCCACAACTGGACTATGCACTATTACTGATGTGAAGCTGTCCTCTTCTGTCAAGATAAAAGGTATCTGTTGGTTCCCATGACATCAGAGGGGTTGGGGCTTGAATGTATTTACTTTAGAATTTAAATGGGCACTGTCAGGTGCAAAAACGTTTTATATGTTGTACATCTTGGCAAAACTTTATGGGTCTATTCCCACCTACAGTATTCTGCGCAGAGTTGATGCCCAAGCTGTGTTCAGTTTATATTGAAATCTGCAGCAGAAAATCCTGCGCATCAAATCTGCTCGTCAAATCTGCACAGAATACTGTAAGTGTGAATAGACCATAAAGGCGTATTCCAGGAAAAAACTTTTTTTTTTTTTTTTAAATATATCAACTGGCTCTAGAAAGTTAAACAGATTTGTAAATTACTTCTATTAAAAAATCTTAATCCTTCCAGTAGTTATCAGCTGCTGAAGTTGAGTTGTTCTTTTCTGTCTGACCACAGTGCTCTCTGCTCTCCTCTCCTGTCTGATAGTACTCCTCTGTGCTCTCTCCTGTCTGATAGTACTCCTCTGTGCTCTCTCCTGTCTGATAGTACTCCTCTGTGCTCTCTCCTGTCTGATAGGACTCCTCTGTGCTCTCTCCTGTCTGATAGGACTCCTCTGTGCTCTCTCCTGTCTGATAGGACTCCTCTGTACTCTCTCCTGTCTGATAGTACTCCTCTGTGCTCTCTCCTGTCTGATAGGACTCCTCTGTGCTCTCCCCTGTCTGATAGTACTCCTCTGTGCTCTCTCCTGTCTGATAGGACTCCTCTGTGCTCTCCCCTGTCTGATAGTACTCCTCTGCGCTCTCTCCTGTCTGATAGTTCTCCTCTGTGCTCTCTCCTGTCTGATAGTATTCCTCTGTGCTCTCTCCTGTCTGATAGCACTCCTCTGTGCTCTCTCCTGTCTGATAATACTCCTCTGTGCTCTGTTGTGTATAACTCCTCTGTGCTTTCTCCTGTCTGATAGTAATCCTCTGTGCTCTTTCCTTTCTGATAGTACTGCTCTGTGTTCTCTCCTGTCTGATAGTATTCATCTGTGCTCTCTCCTGTCTGATAGTACTCCTCTGTGCTCTCTCCTGTCTGATAGTACTCTTCTGTACTCTCTCCTGTCTAATAGTATTCCTCCGTGCTCTCTCCTGTCTGATAGCACTCCTCTGTGCTCTCTCCTGTCTGATAGTACTCCTCTGTGCTCTCTCCTGCCTGATAGCACTCCTCTGTGCTCTCTCCTGCCTGATAGCACTCTTCTGTGCTCTCTCCTGTCTGATAGTATTCCTCCGTGCTCTCTCCTGTCTGATAGTACTCCTCTGTGCTCTCTCCTGCCTCATAGCACTCCTCTGTGCTCTCTCCTGTCTGATAGTATTCCTCCATGCTCTCTCCGGTCTGATAGTACTCCCCCGTGTTCTTTCCTGTCTGATAGGACTCCTCTGTGTTCTCTCCTGCCTGATAGTACTCATCTGTGCTCTCTTCTGTCTGATAGGACACCTCTGTATGTGCTCTTTCCTCTCTGATAGCTAGTGAGCGAATCGAGAAATGAGCAAATTTAAACTGACGAACCAGAATTCGTTACAAATTTCGTGAAATATTCAATTAGAAACAAATGCGAATATCGCCGCAATTCTATCGCTTCATTAAACTCCATTTACTGCAGTCCAGGCTCCAGGGCATCTAAAATGGCAGATCCACATACATGGGGCAAGGAACACTGGGAAGGCGGGAAGGCAAGGTGGGAAGGGAAGTAGGAGGGATGACCCTGAATCACATGCAGGATGCAGCCTATCAGCAGCCAATCACCCCTGTGATGTCACAGATGTATATATTCAGCAGCCATTTTGCGGCTCGTCATATAATTCATTACACTGCATAGAGAAAGGACGGACATCGCTGTATGTGTGTGTTACCCAGAAAAGCTCATTCCAGCAGCGTTTCACAATCTAGTCACATCAGCGTTCTGGTGGACAGAGAGCAGTGTTTTTCACTGAAAAGGATTTTTACTGCAGCGATTAAAGGGGTTATCCAGGAAAAAACTTTTTTATATATATAAACTGGCTCCAGAAAGTTAAACAGATTTGTAAATTACTTCTATTAAAAAATCTTAATCCTTTTCAGTACTTATGTGCTTCTGAAGTTAAGGTTGTTCTTTTCTGTTTAAGTGCTCTCTGATGACACGTGTCTCGGGAACCGCCCAGTTTAGAAGAGGTTTTCTATGGGGATTTGCTTCTAAACTGGGTGGTTCCCGAGACATGTGTCATCAGAGAGCACTTAGACAGAAAATAACAACCTTAACTTCAGAAGCTCCTAAGTACTGAAAGGATTAAGATTTTTTAATAGAAGCAATTTACAAATCTGTTTAACTTTCTGGAGTCAGTAGATATATATAAAAAAAAGTTTTTTCCTTGATAACCCCTTTAACCTTCCAGTTACTTTCTTCAGCATTCTATTACAGAGTGGGGCAGATAGCTGTGTGTTGCCTCATACATTACAACAAGCAGCCTCAACTTCATAAACCTTAGTAGAGGAGGCAGGAATAATTTCTCTGCACAATTCTGAGTCTTTGTTCCACAACAAATCATCTGCTGGTTATACTAGTCTGTAGTAGTGTTGAGCGGCATAGGCCATATTCGAATTCGCGAATATTTGCGAATATATGGACGAATATTCGTCATATATTCGTGAATATTCGTGTTTTATTTGCGCATATGCAAATATTCGCGTGTGCGAAAATTAACATATGCGAAAATTCGCACACCAGTCTCACACAGTAGTATTAGAGCCTTCTATACACTACACAAGCTGGAAGCAGAGAGGGATGATCACTGTGATGTGTCCTGTGAAAAAAAAAAAAAGAATATTCGTAATTACAAATATATAGTGCTATATTCGCGAATATTCGCGAATTCGCGAATATTCGTATTGCGAATATTCGCGAGCAACACTAGTCTGTAGATGCAATAATACCCAGCAGTCCATTCCTAATAGTCTTTGACAGAGTGCAATTTTGTGTTTAGTACTCAGCTTTTTTGTGCTACAGCACTGTTGTGTACTGCTGGTATTGTGCAAAAATATGTTTTTTTTAAGTGTACTGTAGAGCATTTTTCTGCCCTCATAAGTGCATACCACATACATACATCTAAGTAGTTAACTATTTTGTACCTGTTAATCAGTCAAGGGCCTAGATACTGTGAAAGTCCAGGCAAAAGTAATCACCGGCTGGTGTTTTACTAAAATATGTTTTTATAAGCGTACAGTAGCGCATTTTTCTGCCCTCATAAATGCATACTGCATACGTACATCTAAGTAGAGTACTATTTTTTGCCTGTTAAGCTGTCAAGGGCCTACATACTGTGAAAGGACAGCCAAAAGTAATCACTGGCTGGTGTTTTGCTCAAAATTTTTTTGAAGGGTACAGTAGCGCATTTTTCTGCCCTCATAAGTGCATACCACATACATACATCTAAGTAGTGTACTATTTTGTACCTGTAAATCTGTCAAGGGCCCAGATACTGTGAAAGTCCAGGCAAATGTACTCACCGGCTGGTGTGGTACTCCAATATGTTTATTAAGTGTAATGTAGCGCATTTTTCTGCCCTCATAAGTGCATACCACATACCTACATCTAAGTAGTATACTATTTTAAACCTGTTAATCTGTCAAGGGCCTAGATACTGTGAAAGTCCAGGCCAAAGTACTCACCGGCTGGTGTTCTAGACAAATACTGTTTTAAGCGTTTGTGAAGTGTAGTGTACTCCCCCCATATGCGCACTAAGTATGTCAGGCAGAGAGGTGCCAGGACGTGCACAGAGGAGTGGCAGAGGCCTAAATTCATCAGGCAGAGGTCGCAGCAGACCAGGGGCGAGTGGCAGCAGGAGTCACAGGGAGAGGCCTGAGCTCCAGGTATCAGCTAGCAGTCGTGTTTCGACCAGCAACCTATCTGCCATCATCGATTGGTTAACACGGTCATCCACTTAATCACAAGTGACATCTGATACCCCCAGTCAACAGTAGGTGGATTCCTCAGACACAACCCTCAGTTGGCATTGCCCGGGAGCAGTCCCTGTCCTCCCATTGCCTCTGTCCTATGCTGTTCCCTCCCCTAAAGAAGTATCTTATACTGTGGGTTCAGCTCCACTATTCAGTGAGGACGATCTAGTAGAGGACAGACAACAGCTACTTCCCAGCCAAGAAGTGGAGGAAACATCTGCCGTTTCCCTGCTAGGCGGGCAAGTAGTGATGAGTAGAGTGACGTGGGAGGCGGTGTTGCCAGAGTTCAGGATCCTGAAGCAGACACTGTTGAGGAACCTGAGGAGAACATCAGTGACATGCAGACGCGTGTTGATGAGGATGAAGCCGATTGCAATTGGGAGCCGGGTGCAGAAGGGGCTTCATCATCATCAGGAGAAGAGAGTTGCAGGTTGCCGTGAAGCAACAGCTGAGCCAGCAAGGTGGTCAGTCAGCATGGTGGCAGAAGTGGAAATTCTGGAGCCAAACATGCCCGGGGGAGACCACCTTCTTCGCGGCAGCCTACTTTCCAGGGAGGTAGTGGAACAGGGGTTCCTGGAGACAGCGGCAGTAGCAGTCAATTAGTGCGGACTGTTGGTGGGAAAATCAGCTAATCGGCGGTGTGGCAGTTTTTCATTAAGCATCCGGAGGAGGTTCACATAGCCACATGCAAGATATGTCGGCAGAAGGGGAAGCGTGGCCAGGGTCCCAATGTTGGCACCATGGCCCTGAATCAACACATGCTTCCCCACCATAAAGCAGCCTGGGAGAACCATGGCTCCGATGTAGTGGTCCATCCTGCTGCATCACCCAGTGGCACGCCACTCCCTCTTTCAGCCAGCCAAGGCTCCAACACTTCAGCCGAAGGGAGCTGTGTGTCCTACCCTCCTTTTGTCGCTCCAGATGCTTCTGCTCCTCCTACTTTTAGTCAGCCATACCGCCAACAATCCATTGGCGAAGCCATGTCCAAGAGACAACAGTATATGCCCACTCATCCAATGGTGCAGAAGCTGAATGTGCTCCGGATAGGTTTAGTGAATTTCTACAAGCTAAGATGAAGAAGTACCTTTCAAAATATAGCTTACCAGTAGGTAATACTTACACAGATACATATATGTGGATGAGGTATCTGGATCCTCAGTTGGAGACCTATAAAAATATATATAAAAAGTATACATTAATAAATAAATAACCAATAATCAACAAATAATAATAATAATAATAAAGAAAATGGTGTATTCATTCCTCCTCCCCATTCCCTTCCCTGCCTCATTCCCTCCCCTCCCCTCACTCACCCTCCCCTCCCTCCCTTCACTCCTCTGTGCTCTCTTCTGTCTGATAGCACTCCTCTGTGTTCTCTCCTGTCTGATAGGACTCCTCTGTGCTCTCTCCTGTCTGATAGTACTCCTCTGTGCTCTCTCCTGTCTGATAGTATTCCTCTGTGCTCTCTCCTGTCTGATAGTATTTCTCTGTGCTCTCTCCTGTCTGATAGTACTCCTCTGTGTTCTCTCCTGTCTGATAGCACTCCTCTGTGCTCTCTCCTGTCTGATAGTACTCCTATGTGCTCTCTCCTGTCTGATAGTACTCCTCTGTGTTCTCTCCTGTCTGATAGCATTCCTCTGTGCTCTCTCCTGTCTGATAGTATTCCTCTGTGCTCTCTCCTGTCTGATAGTATTTCTCTGTGTTCTCCCCTGTCTGATAGCACTCCTCTGTGCTCTCTCCTGTCTGATAGTACTCCTATGTGCTCTCTCCTGTCTGATAGTACTCCTCTGTGCTCTCTCCGGTCTGATAGTATTCCTCTGTGCTCTCTCCTGTCTGATATTTCTCCTCTGTCCTCTCTCCTGTCTGATAGGACTCCTCTGTGCTCTCTCCTGTCTGGTAGGACTCCTCTGTGCTCTCTAATAGTACACCTATGTGCTCTCTCCTGTCTGATAGTACTCCTATGTGCTCTCTCCTGTCTGATAGTACTCCTCTGTGTTCTCTCCTGTCTGATAGCATTCCTCTGTGCTCTCTCCTGTCTGATAGTATTCCTCTGTGCTCTCTCCTGTCTGATAGTATTTCTCTGTGTTCTCCCCTGTCTGATAGCACTCCTCTGTGCTCTCTCCTGTCTGATAGTACTCCTATGTGCTCTCTCCTGTCTGATAGTACTCCTCTGTGCTCTCTCCGGTCTGATAGTATTCCTCTGTGCTCTCTCCTGTCTGATATTTCTCCTCTGTCCTCTCTCCTGTCTGATAGGACTCCTCTGTGCTCTCTCCTGTCTGGTAGGACTCCTCTGTGCTCTCTAATAGTACACCTATGTGCTCTCTCCTGTCTGATAGTACTCCTCTGTGCTCTCTCCTGTCTGATAGTACTCCTCTGTGCTCTCTCCTGTCTGATAGTACTCCTCTGTGCTCTCTCCTGTCTGATAGCACTCGTCTGTGCTCTCTCCTGCCTGATAGCACTCCTCTGTGCACTCTCCTGTCTGATATCACTCCTCTGTGCTCTCTCCTGTCCTATCAGACAGAGGAGTGCCAGCCCACCCTCACTTACTCTACTTTGTTCAAGCCTGTGCTTCAGCTTGGACAAAGCCATGATTTTATAAGCCACGATTTCTATAAAAAGTAAATAAAAGTTTCATATACAGTATATTAGAAAAGTTAATGTTTTGCCAAGATGTACACCATATAAAAAGGGTTTGCATCTGACTTTGCCCATTTAAGATTGTTTTTCTTTTAAATATTAAAGATATAAGATTATAAACAAATTCTATACAAAAATATCAAATTATATCATAAAATCTTCCTGTTGAATCATTACTTCTTCCCTTGACTCAACAAATAGAAGCCTATCAAATTCAACAGAACCCTATTTATAGAACATATACAAAAAAATCACTAGTATTTTTGTTTCACAGTGCAATCAAAATTAAGAAATATATAAAACACTTTTATAGTTGCCCAGCATAGTAGACATTTTTCTCTTTCTAAAAAGTCTGTACTGAGCCCCAACACCAACCTTGTCCTAGTCTTCTTATAACTTCACATCCTATTACAGTTAGAAAACCGCAGGTCATTCGTTTGATATATTAATGTGTTAAAAACTTGCAGACAGCAAAATCTGACAGCACTTTTGACCACTCCAAATGCAGCAGTTAACATGTAAATCTTTTTAAAAAATGGTTATGTTGACTTCCATAGCATAACTCAGAAAAAAGAAGATTTAGGGTAGGTGCACAGTGCCGTATTTTGCTGCATATTTGCTGATGCGTATATTCCTACCCATTAAAGTCAATGGGTAGCAAAATCAGCTGCAGAAAATACACAGAAAAATACAGCATGTATGACCCTACCCTAATCATTAACATGGCATATGCAAAGTAGATGGCAAGTGTCCACTAAGCTTTCCTTAACTACACAAGTGTCCTGAGATATAGGTATTACACCATGCTAAACCCTTCCCTCCAACGGCTCAAACACAGCCTATAATGCAGGAAAAAAAAATCAATGCCAAAAGGTTTGGATACTTGCCTGGTTAACGGGGCTGTCTGGGGATGGAAATATTTTTTGAAAGGGCACAGATGCTGCCAAAATAAAAAATAAAGCATGCTCAACCACCCCCATGCCCCACAACTACAGCCCTGTTTGCTTCCGGTCTCCAAAGGACAGAGCAACTATACAGGAAGGGTGAAATAGAAAGGCGGATTACCACTGCAGGCTGAGCAGGCAGTTCTTGCATGGTCTCCAAGTCAAGCCAAACAAGATGTCAAAGAGCACTGGGGACTGGGGGCTAGCGGAACAGCGACAGGGGATTAGGGCAGTTGAATATGCTTAATGTTTCTTCTTTACAGAGCCCTTTCTAAAAATATTTTTATGCCACACAACAAGCAAACCTGTTAGCAGTTTTTTAGGGTATAAAATAAGGGCATGACAATATAGGGCACTCTACCCTATATCTGTACATACCTCTCATTAGTTGGCATCACTCAGGAAGGAAGGGGGGGGGGGGGCACAGCTCAAAGATAAGATCCAGCCATGCCTCCTGAGATAGCAGATGATGATGCATTATTACATACATATTATCATCATACTGTAACTGACCAAATCCAGTATACTGAGTCCAATAGGGCTGTTAGGTAGGTACGTTGTTCGGCAGGTAGCCCCCCCCCCCTTTAATAGATAGGTATGTCCTTAGGCAGGGTGCCCCACCCCTCAGTAGGTAAGCATGTCCTTAGGTAGGTAGCCCCTCCCCTTAGTAGGTGGGTATGTCCTTAGACAGTTTGCCCCCCCTTAGTAGATATGTCCTTAGGCAGGTAACCTCCCCCCTTAGTAGGTAAGAATATCCTTCGGCAAGTAGCCCCTCCCCTTATTAGGTGGGTATGTCCTTAGGCAGTTAGCCCCGCCCTTAGCAGGTATGTCCTTAGGCAGGTAACCTACCCAGGAGTTTGGGGAGTGTGGGGGGGTAGTGATAGATTACTTTTGAACCCAAGAAAACTCTTTGATAGACCATCAACAGAGTAAACATCTAAGTATTAATCATAATAATTATAAAACTTGTAATATTATAGAAGTAAAATCTTCTTATACAAGTGAACACTTGTAATATTAATAGGAGTTGTATGGGCCTGACATGGAGAGTATACCTTAGAATCCCACTACCCTCACTGAAGATTGTTATAGCATCTATCTTGTCTATGGGCCTTCTGGGTATTACAGCTTTGCCTTTTTTATATGGAATAAGGTCAATTGTAACTGAGCTGTAGTTCTAAACACATCGCATAGACATACAGTTCCTGCATCGATAACACAGTGATGGCATAGCCTAGAAATAGGCCAAAACAATCCATATGAATGCAGGCAAGTTCAGTTTGCCTCTTTTTTTTAATATATAACTATTGTTATCTAGGGCATATTTCTGTCCCTGTAACAATCGTACTGCTTAATCCTCTTTCCATTTTCTAGTAAATATGCCAAAATCAAGTTATTGAAAATAGAGAAGGAAAACAAAGGTGCGCTCTTAGTGTAGAAGTATTAGGTGAGCCTCCAAATGGGTTAAAATCTGCATAACAGAAACCGTTGCGCTTCAGGCGCAACACCGTGAATTGCACGTAGTGTCACAATGTAGACTGAGGTCAGTTGGCTGGGGCGTCCTTCTCAAGTGGCTCTGGGTCACTTCAGTGTTGAATAAACATCAAATGGATAGGCATCCGAAAAATAGGACTCTGCCAGGCGCTTCTCCTCAAAGGAATGACAGTCCAGACCACGCAGGATGGATACAGGAACAGTCACTTTTATTGGTGCAACAACAAGTTTCGAGTCCGAGCGGGACTCTTCATCAGGCATAGTGATGTCAAGCATAAGCATTGTTTATATAACCCTGGTGTAATCATTACCGGGTTAAAAGGTCAGCACATTACATAACTGTAAACTGTAAACGATAAACCACAGTCCTGTTTACATGCAGGACGGATAAGACACTTTGTTACTGCACTGTATTTTAACCATTTGTGTTTAAGTGTCACTATGTTATGTAACATAAGTACAGGTTCCAATGGATTATTTTAATTTTGCTTAACCCTACTGTTTTTAACTGTTATGTAATGTGCTGACATCACTTTGCCTGATGAAGAGTCCCCCTCGGACTCGAAACTTATTGTTGCACCAATAAAAGTGACTGTTCCTGTATCCATCCTGTGTCGTCTGGATTGTCATTCCTTTGAGGAGAAGCGCCTGGCAGAGTCCTATTTTTTGGAAAATCAAGTTATTATCTTCTTTTAGGTCATTTGTATCTAATGGAAAACAATTGACTTAGAATAGAATTGTCTTTTCCATTCACAGTATTCCAAAAAGGTTTATGCAGCTTCAAAGGTAGCAATATTTTCCTGTTGTGTTATAGCATTATATCATTGTTTGTATAAAGTATTGTGGGTGGTTATAAGGGTACAGAGGTGGCAGTCACACCCAGGCCCTCGGCTCTGAGGAGACTCAAAGGGTCCTTTGCCACATAAAAGGACACCAGGTAGCCTCATTTTATGTCTTTGTATGATAAATGTATTTCTTGTGTAAAAAATAAAAATTACGCCAACATCTTACATAAAATAGTTCCATTCCTTGCCCCAATGAACGTTCATGCAATATATTTGTGGTAGCTATACACAATGGAAATATAACATGAAACCTAATTATATAAATGTAACTTTCTGTTATGTAAAAATCAGTAATGACTGACCTATCCTTGTTTGTTTCTATGGTTGTATTATTTAATCCTCTCCCCAAATGTCAGAGAGGTGTTGTCTCTGGCTCCCTATGTCCCTGGGCCACAACACTATTCTCCGCTCATGTGATGGTTGCCCCTCCTTGAGGTTATGAATATCTGATAGAAAAAGGAGAGGCAGAGCTCCTCATAGGGCAGTAGGACCCCTAAATGTTCCCACAGTCTGCTCACCTGGTTGGGTTGTGTAACAGACACAACCACAATAAAAGCATGAACAGAAGTGGTGCAGGTATCCTGGAGTCGGCTGCGGAGCAAACCTGCCGAGCATACAGTAGATCCAGAGGAAAATAGAAACAAAACGGGTCCGCAGCCCAATCCACCATTCAAAGAATTTGATGACCCAGATTAATCTGCACTTGACTGGTGGATTGCGCTGCAGACCCGTTTTGTTTCTATTTTCTTCTGGATCTCCTAGAAGGAGATTTATCATTCTTTTCAAATGTATGGCTTTTTTACGACTTCTTTTTTTATGGCTTTTTTACGATTTTTTTTACTTACTTTTACTAACATGCGACCTATTTATCAAATAGTCGCACGACCATGATAAATAATTCGTACGTAAGCAAAACCCGGAAAACCCGCAAGCAAAAGCATTTTTTAAAGCAGAAAAGTTTTCCCTTATGTTAATAGCCAAAGTTCTTTATCTACCCTTTATTACCAGTAGCGTTACTAGAGAGTGAAGGGGGGGGAGGCCGGAGTTTATGTCAGCGCAGCACCAACAGGCACATAAACAATAGTGAAGCCACAAAAAAAAAAAACGGCTCGGTACTTTACCCACCCCAAAATGTGCATGAAACTGTATCACTATGGACATTTTTATTTTAAGGAAAACATTTTTGCCGTTATTTATTTAGTTATTAGTTATATAATACATTTTTTCTATAATTAAGATTAACATTAATGTAGTAGCTTTGTTTCATGATGCAGAACAAGAACAGTTGGTAAAGTGGGTGTTAATGTCCTTTTCTGCAGACGTGTGCACTTTCTGTAAGCCAGGTTGGACCTGGAATACATATGCGACTTTTAAATGGAGATGCAACTTTTTTTCTTCATAAATAGCGACTATCGCATTTGATAAATACATGACCACTGCAAAGTAAAAAAAATAAAAATATACTACGTGAGCAGATTTCAGAAATGTGCTTTGGAATAAGCAAAAATCTAAAAGTTGCAGCATGTATAGAAAAGTCACACATGCGCAAGTACGTGCAACTTTTTAATGCAAAAAAAATCTACTATGGAGCTTGATAAATCTCCTTCCTAGTGGTTGACACTCAGGGCTCACCTGCCCACATCGGCCTGGTGTCGTTTGCCCACATATGCACTATCAATACAGATAATGGCACATGCACATTGAGTCTGAGAGGTTGAAATACACTAGCAGACACGTATTTGAAGGAAACATATGCTAAAAACTATACAGTGCTGCCATGGGCAGGCAAGCCCTCCTCCCACAAGGAGGAGTTGGTGCAACTTAAAGGGGTACTCCGCCCCTAGACATCTTATCCCCTATACAAAGGATAGGGGATAAGATGTTGGATTGCAGGGGTCCCGCAACTGGTGACCCCCGCAATCTCCCTGCTGCACCCGGCATTTATTTAGAGCATTGGTGCAGTGCTGGAGGCTCGGGACATCACGGCCACGCCCCGCTTGTGGTGTCATGGTCACGCCCCCTCAATGTAAGTCTATAGGAGGGGCATGACGGATGCCATGCCCCTCCCATAGACTTGCATTGAGGGGGTGTGGCTGTGAGGTCAGGACCCTCCGCATCGCCAGTTCGCTCAAGTTCGCTCTGTGCACCAGATGTCTGGTTGCCGAAGCCGAGATTGCGGTGGTGGCCAGCGGCGGGATCCCCGCGATCAGACATCTTATCCCTTATCCTTTAGATAGGGGATGAGATGTCTAGGGGCAGAGTACCCCTTTAAACAGAGAGATCTTTTGCAGCCCCGGGGGATAGAGGATCCCAGGGCTACTCGGGGGATAAATAATTTCTTTTAAATGAAATCAAGCAACAAAAAAACAAACAAACAAGGGTATGCCTGACAAGCAAGGGTTTTCCTTTTAACCCCTACTACACCGTGTGGCCTGTTTAACAACTATAGATCAAGTGACAGATGCACTTTTATACCCAGTTGCTATGTCTAGAACTCATGGCTCAAGTCCTGCCAGAACTCATGGGAACGGAGTCCCTGCACTTTTTCCACAGCAGGAACGCAGTTCCCATTGGCAGGAGTCCTGCAGGACCAGCCCTTAAAGGGGTACTCCGCCCCTAGACATCTTATCCCGGGGGTCCCGCCACTGGGGATCCCAGCAATCTTGGCTGTGGCACCCCAGACATCCCGTGCATTGAGTCAACTTCGACGAATGACTGGCGAAGGGGGCAAGAAGCTTGTGATGTCGTGGCCATGCCCTCTCAATGCAAGTCTATGGGAGTGGGCGTGAGGGCTGTCATGCCCCCTCCTATAGACTTGCATTGAGGGGCTGTGGTCGTGACATCATGAGCCTCCGGCGCTGCACCCAACGCTCTAAACGAATGCCGGGTGCAGCAGGAAGAACGCGGGGTGGATAGGGGATAAGATGTCTAGGGGCAGAGTACCCCTTTAAGTGGATATCTTGGGTGAGTTTCCACACTTTCCCAGGACTTGACCCCTGCTAGAACTATACACGTATTTACCACGATTGAGTCCTGTAACAGATTTTTATGAATTGTGGTCATTTTGGCATATTAGAAAGTTAGCTGAGAGATGGTGCGTGGACCCCCTACTTTCATGAACACATTTGTATACACAGAATAGCTTTTTTTTTATCTGAAAACACAGCTTCCTGCTGTGGTTTAGTTTCTGCAGCAACGTTTCCTGTAGCTTTGGTGGAAAGAGGTAGTATGGTTTTGAGGATGCTTAGGGTTGATAGGGCTGGGTGGTGCTGTTTTCATCTCGTGTTGCTATATCTTCAGAAATGACAAACATTGCAGAGAATGTATGAGGGGATGCCAGGGAAGATGAAATTTCTGGAGGTTCCCAGTGGCAGATTGGTAAGTGCTTTGTTCTTACTGCCATGCCTAGCCAGGTAAGGGCATTACCAACAGATCAGATACCTTTCTTTAGCTTAATATATGCTAATGATTGCACGCTCCTACAAAGCTGGAATACATTATTTTTAAGAGATCTGGGTTAAAGTTAAGAGTTGCCATTTGCAGCTAGTTAGATATTTGTAATAAATCATCCGCATTTGTTGCTCTCTCTCTTCTCAGTGTTTATACGGTTCAGTCTAGTCCGTTTATCTTCTAGTAAATATCACAGCCCAATATAAATAGTATGAAGTACAGCTGTGCACAGCAGCCGCTACAGTACATCTGCACAATTTTTTTTTGTCATTTTTATTGCTCTATTTAAGTACACTGGGGAGTAACTCAAGCCCCATTCACACTGCATTTTCACTGACTTGTGTTGGGATTTATTTAATCATATCCCGCAGCACAGCTGTATGCTTTACTAGACAAAGCTTAATCTACTTGTGACTAAGTTTGGTTGTTTGACATCAGTTTGAATTAGCGCAAATTAACTTTTCTTATAGATATAAGAAATACTTTAATATGTCTTAGGCCATGTTCATACATTAGAATATTCGTGCGGAATCCAGCGGAAAAATTCAGCTTGGAAATTCTGTTGCAGCAGAATCTCATTCCGCTGAAGAATTTCTTATTCTAGACTCCGCCCATGTCAATTCTTTCAGTGGAATCAATTCTGAAATGCATTGCAGTTTATGGAGACAGTGCATTTTCAAGTGGTACTAGCATCAGCATGTTTTAACCAGTGCCTGCTATTTGCAGAATGTCCGCCAGAAAAATATCAGTCACTGAAATTCTGCAGAGTGAACGGGTCTGCGGAAGACCCGTTCACACCGACGCAAGGGTTCTCATCGTGGAACTCCGGAATGCAATTACGTGCACAGAAATTCTGTAGTGTGAATGGTCTCTTTTTCTTAGGTCACTCAGCTTTAGCCTATGTTCACAAGTCCGGAATGTCCACACAGATAATCTCTGTGCTAGGACCGCACAGGAATGCACCAACTCATAGATGGCTATGTATTCCGTGAGGAGTCCACAGAAAGATTGAACAGGTTCATTCTTTCTGCAGATATGGAAAAAGGAATTTTCGTGCCAGAAACATCTGGCACGGAAATTCTCCTGTGTGCACAGCATAGCAGAATCCCATTGAATACAATAGGAAATTCTGGACGTGGGAACGTGGCCTAGGCCACTCTCACTCTTAAGCCAACTCTTGGCAGCTCACAGTCTCTTGGGTTAGGCAACTGTCTCAGAGCAGGATAACCTTTACAAAGATTCTACAGGTTCAGTTCTATTGACCCAACACAGTCTGGGAAAGATTCTCCAGGATAGGCCATCAGCATTTCAGTCCTGGACATCCCTTTAAAGGGGTACTCCAGCCCTAAGACATCTTCTGCTCTATCCAAAGGATAGGGGATAAGATGCCTGATCGCGGGGGTCCCACTACTGGGGACCCCCGCAACCTTTCATGCAGCAGCACGCTATCAGCCTCCGGAGCGAACAGGCTCTGCCCCCGTGTGACGTCACATTCCACCCCCTCAATGCAAGCCTATGGAAGGGGGTGTGGTTGCTGTCACGCCCCCTTCCATAGGCTTGCATTGAGGGGGTGGAGCACTGATGTCACACTGGGGCGGAGCCGTGACGTCATGATACATCGGCCCCGTGATCATGATTCATCAGACACGGAGCGATGTTCGCTCCAGAGGCTGATGATAACGGGTGCTGCATGAAAGATTGCGGGGGTCCCCAGCGGCGGGACCCCTGCAATCAGGCATCTTATCCCCTATCCTTTGGATAGAGGATAAGATGTCTTAGGGCCGGAGTTTTCTTTTTAAGTCTACCCATCTTTTTGTGGTAAGCCTGGGCTTTTTATTGTAACAATTATAGCAGATATCTTGTTATTATATAGGTTTTAGGTAGGGTTAAAGGGCAGAAACAAAACACTAAAACATTTTTACCTTTTGTTTCACATTTTGTTGCCTTCATAAATTATATATGTCCCAAAAATTAAGTCTAGTCTGTGTACACTATCACATGTACAATGTCACTATAACACAACAACAATGACTCTATTTTAATTTGGTATGTGTGTACTGTTCAGGACAAGGACCTAATAATTCAGTTTGCTTTCACAGTACAGGGTTGGGTTGTCAAAACGATTCCGTTAATTCATTTAATGGAACTGTGCGCAAAAGCGTTATCAACAAGAACGAATATAGATACAGTTAACAGATAAGTTTATAACAAACCAAAACTGTTACTTAAAATACAAACATAACATTAAATATATTCCAATACATAAGTCCAATACATAAATGCAGTTTGACAGCCAAAAAAGTAAACTATCCACTGTGGGCAAATCAGAGATGCACAGGGAAAATCAACACTATAACATCAATTCCTTGATACTAGGTATTGATAAAAGTCATGGAGATTAAAGGGGTACTCCAGTGGAAAACTTTTTTTTCTTTAAATCAACTGGTGCCAGAAAGTTAAAAAGATTTGTAAATTACTTCTATTAATAAATCTTAATCCTTCCAGTACGTATTAGCTGCTGAATACTCCAGAGGAAATTATTTTCTTTTTGGAACACAGTGCTCTCTGCTGACATCACGAGCACAGCACTCTCTGCTGACATCTCTGTCATTTTTGGAACTGTCCAGAGCAGCATATGTTTGAGAGATGTCAGCAGAGAGCACTGTGCTCGGGATTCAGCAGAGAGCTCTGTGTTCCAAAAAGAAAATTATTTCCTCTGTAGTATTCAGCAGCTAATAAGTCCTGGAAGGATTGAGATTTTTTTAATTGAAGTAATTTACAAATCTGTTTAACTTTCTGTCACCAGTTGATTAAAAAAAAAAAAAAAAAAAGTTTTCCACCGGAGTACCCCTTTAAAGTCAACTTTACACTAAAGTGCCCATACACAACAGATAAATGTCAACCAAACTTCCTTCTGACTCCCCCCACACACTCCTCTGAAAATATCTGACTTATTAAAATCTCACATACTTGAACTGAAATTTGTGGTTCAGGGGAGTGTTGGGACATGTCACAGGCAAAGCTTATTACAAGGATGAGGACAGAGACTATGTCAACAAGGCAACCACGTGACTGTGTCATAATGCTTAAAACATAACTTTTATTAAGATACATAAAAAATAAAAAAAATTAAAACTAATACAATGGTAACAGACTACCAAATAATAAATAAGAAAAAAGACTTGTGAGATAAATACAAAAATTGTATTGCTAATCAAATCAACCCAAAATCTCAGGGGCCCTGTGGGGTCTGTGCCAATTATACTCTGTATGAGGTACAAGAAAAATAATATAAATCAAGTAAAACAATATTGTCCCAACATGTTTCCCCCAGAGGGTAGCGGGTTCATCAGGGGCTGCAACTGGGATAATCTAAACAAAAACTCAGGTAATCATGGGACAAATTATAAAGATGGAACTAAATATCAGGCCATAATAGTGAGTCATGGTGCTATGAGAATACAAAAGAAACCATTCTAATTTTCCCTATCCCTCACCAGAAAGCAGCAGAACAGCAGTGGCAGGGGATTGTAGCAGTGAGTATAGTTTCTTTATTTCATTTCTATAGTACCATGACTTACAGTACTTTGATGTTTTTTGCCTGGGCTGAAATAACCCTTTAATATTAGGTAAGAAACATTTGAACACGCTACACTGAACTGGAAAAACAGGAATATTATTTGAATAAAAAAGTCAAAGAGGCAGAATACGCTAAACTGGTAGATTAATAATTGGCCAATCATGTTATATATGCATAGTTTTAGCCAAACAACAAGCTAAAAAAATGTAACTCAACACATTTTTTTTCCAGTCAACTGGCCATTGTAGTTGTTTGTAAGAAATGTAAAAACAATTATTAGCTGAAATGGATGAAATCGGCCATAGCGGCCAAGTTTTATTTTATGTATATGGCAGCTTAATTTTGTGGCAACTGAACTGTAACAACTGTAAATATTGCAAAGAGAAAGAAATGCTTCAGCTCACCCCAGGTGCGCACGGACAGGGCGTGGACCTCGCCCAAAATGCAGCGAGAAAAGAAAGTCCAGCTTCCGATAACTCAGAGGATATTTATTCCACCAGATGGTCACATACAGGAACACCAGGTACAGTGACGCGTTTCGGCCTTAGAACAAGGCCTTAGTCATACACCACTAAGGCCTTGTTCTAAGGCCGAAACGCGTCACTGTACCTTGTGTTCCTGTATGTGACCATCTGGTGGAATAAATATCATCCTCTGAGTTATCAGACGCTGGACTCCTTTCTTTTCTAACTGTAAATATTATGACATAATTAATATATATGTAAGTATGTACAATAGCAATTACAATTGTATTATTTCCTTTCAGGTGTTGGCTGTATCTGATGGAGGTAAGTCACCTGAAATAAAGCAATAAGAAGGCAGAGTTTTTTTTTTATCAAACAACCTGAGCAGAGACATAAGCTACCTTTACCCTGTATTATACAGACATATGTGCATGTTATTTGGCTTTCTATGAATTGCTACTTTCTGTTATTTGTGGATGAAACATTGATTATTGCATTAGCAGAATTCCCATACACCTTATACTTCAGCAGGTTTGGTTGACTGTCTGAGGTTTTAGTGGAGAGATGCGTTGGGCATCTTTGATTTTTATACCTTACCCTTTTGATTAGGAATAAATGGCGGTCGAATGAACTATAAAAATGGATTTCAGCCTTTGCATTGCAAATTGTAAAATCTGTTAAAGGAATCTGCTGCAAATCCATGACATATAGGTGTGTTGCTAATGTATACCTGTTACCTGGTCTATTTACTTTTAAAGGAGGAGAATTCAGGAACTACTATATAGGAAAAAAGTAATAGCGAGATCTGACAGTACTTACCAGCAGAGAATAATAATTTTCTTACTTTCAGTCTGAGACTGAACACAAATCATAAATCTATTATGTTGCCACTTTAGGAGTAGAGGTGCCTTTAAGACTCCAGAGGCACCAGCGTCCTGGTGCGACAGCTACCCTTACACCCCCCATCTTTATGCCGTTGTCTACTAACAAGAGTTGTCACTTTTAGTGTAGGGAAAGCAAACTTATTTCAAGGGGTAGGCTATTTTAGCTAGAATACATCATACTTTACGCAATTGTGCCCAAGCATCTGTGATCTATATATAGAAGTACCAGTTACCTGATAAGGAAAAAAAAAATTGGAGTAAGGAGGCTGAAAATTTATGGCTTGGTCAATCTTTATGAGATATATATATAACCAAGGAAAACATTATGGAATCACCAAACAGTGAATGGTCACTCAGCTTTTTAATAAAAATGTTTAATAGCTTAAGATTCTGATGTCATGAAACATCCCTCAAATAAAGGTAATTTAGTTTACCAAATTACATATGTTTTTCCAGACAACGTAGAAAATTTGGAATGACTTAATTTTGAGGAAAAAAGGTATGGCACATGTGAGTGAAGTGCTTATATGCACTGATTGGGCTACACTATTAGAAAGAAAAACAACTGCAGGATCATAGAAAGGAAAGGGGTTACATTACAAAAGCAGCCCTGGTTTAAGCAGTGAACTGTTGATAATGATGATGAATAAAAGGAGAGGAGATAGACTACATTTAGGAGGCAGGCAGAGCTTAAACAGTAAGAACACTGCTAGTTACACAAGAAACAACTGCCCAGAACTGGGTGTCGAGAGATAAGAGAGAAATCTTGATTTGCATTTTGGGATTAGCTTGGATGCCTTGGAGGAGGTAGACAGGCTAAGAATGCATGCACACAGTTTATGCTGTTTCCCTTGCATGGCTTTAGCTAAGCCTGCCCTTACTTTTTGTGTACCATCCTATTCTTTCATCTGCTAGAGATGGAATTCCTCTAACAACAGGCAGTGAGAAGCAGTTTATTGGCCAATACATAACGTTTTTTTTTCTTGGGCAAATAGTCATTTTTAATAAATAGTAAATGATAACTAAACAGTTCATGATGAGTCTTAGGCTACAAAGCTGATCTTTGGGAAGGTTTATACAAATTCATGTAGAATGTTATTTATTGTGGAATTGTAGGCCTCAAAGTTTTTCCAGGGGTAGTACACGCCTACGTGGGACCCTACCCTAAAATTTGCAGAAATTTCAGCAAGAACATCTGTTGCTTGTAAATACATACAAAGTGCTATCATGTGAACAGGACTAGACACAAACAGATTTTAAGCTTAAAAATGTTAAAAAGCGTGTTTCCATTTACATTTGCAGAGATCTTGAAATAGAGGGACTTTTAGATGCCATTTATATCAGAGATTTATGAAATTGTTAATTAAATGATGGATCAGTTTTTCTTTAGGCATGTCTTGACCACAATGAACTAGTCCGCTTAAGGGCAAATTCTTAGCCATCTCACAGCAACTTCTGACACTAAACAGAAACAATTGGGTGGGAACTGTTCTGACAGTGTTTTGGAGATAAGAAGTAAATAGGACTCTTGTTAAATGTCAGGCAAGTCTCTTCCCTTTTCCTTCTTCTTCAATGGCACTCAGATTGTAGAGGATCACACTTGTTTCCATCATACCCAACATCTATGAGGGACATCTGATCACTAATAGGACTATGCTTCCGTTACATCTCAACATTTTTGTTGATTTTTGCAAGCACTCTTTCCATCACAGTGATCATACGGATCACGGTGACCATATGGATCACGGTGATCACAAGCATCACAGCGACCACAAGCATCACAGCGACCACAAGCATCACAGTGATCACAAGCATCACAGTGACCATAAACATCACAGTGATCAAAAGCATCACAGCGAAGACAAACATCACAGTGATCACAAGCATCACAGTGACCATAAACATCTTGACGATTTTGTTGATTTTTGCAAACTTGCTTTCCATCTCAGCGACCACAAGAATCACAGTGATCATAAGGATGACAATGATCATAAGCATTACGGTGACCATAAGCATCACAGTGACCATAAACATCACAGTGATCATAAAGATCACAGTGACCACAAGCATCACAGTGACCATAAAAAACACAGTGATCATAAGGATCATAGTGATCACAGGCATCACAGTGACCATAAACATCTCAACGATTTTGTTGATTTTTGCAAGCACACTTTCCATCTCAGCGACCACAAACATCACAGTGATCATAAGCATCACAGTGACCATAAACATCAAAGTGATCACAAGCATCACAGACATCATAAGCATCATAAAGGTAAGTGAAAACTTCATATGTTTGTACTTGAAAGTTATTCTATGTAAAACTGTTTCATATTTTCATATTAAAGTTGTTTGCTCAACCATTGCAATTCTTTTGTAGAGTTAAACAGTGCTGATTTAGATGGGCGAGGCAGTGACCAGAGTCTAAACAGTTTGCCTAGTGTCCAGAATACCGGGCTTGGATCAGAACGATCAGTCGCCAGCTGGGCAGTGTCATTTGAAAGGCTTCTTCAAGATCCATTTGGAGTTGAATATTTTACGGTAGGTTAAGAAGCACACAACAAATACTGACAAAATGAAAAAATATCTAAAATTATTATTTTATATTATAGGGTTACAACTTATCAGTTATTTACATGATAGATGATAAATATAAGTGATGAGCTTCCAACCACCGATCACGAGAATGAGGGTCCTTGGAGTGAATTTAGAATGGGACTGCTTGCTACGGGACTGCTAAAGATAGCACAAAAAGTACAGGGCTCATGCTCGCCATGTACTGTATAATTCAGGGGGTTTAGCAGTTAAATCCCCATTAATCAGATATTTATTATCTATCCTGTGGATAGTTGATAAGATATAACACTTTTTGGTTGTTTGTGCTAATATAATATGCCAATAGCCTGTAATTGTATAATTGTATTGCTTTGTTTTATATAAGTAGGGAATTATAAATGCATATGCAAATGTTCTTTTAGATTTTACATTTAATTTGTAACTTTTAGCTCTATAGAAGAACGCTGAGATAGCATGATAATAATGTAATAATATACTGTACAGTAGTTTTACTGCCATATAACCAAAAGGCAGAATAAAGCTTTAGCCTAAGACCAGTTAAATACAAGCGCATATATCAATGTGTTTACGTATTACAGGCATATAACAAATAATTTTGCATCTGTATACTATCACTAGATCATCACAGATCTTAAATACTGATCGATTCTCTTCTAAAAACTGATTTGAATTACATATGAGAGCAGATACAAGCTGATAACATACAGAAGACATGCAGTTAAAATCCTCATGGACTACAATGGGATTTTCTATCTGCCAAACAGATAAATATAATGCTGTGTTTTAAATATATGTGCATATTTTATACTGTTCGCTTATGTAAATAGCTTCATGAATGAACATAAGCTTAGTAATGGATATAATACTGATTAAAAATACATTTCTGTAAAAGTAGCCTAATAGCAATAGTGTGCATTCAGTAATGGACCTTTTCCAGCAATATTATTGATCAGTCTTTGACACGTTTGTTACAAATAACATTGTGGTTTCCAGCAGCATCTACTTATACATAGTACATATTTCTTTACCTAGTAGCTTGGAGTAATTCTATTTTATCTTTAAAAATATGAAAACCTCAGACTTGTATTCAAGATCAAATTTACTTTACAATCCTTCACGCACAGCAATCTTGATGGTTACAAATCTCCCAGGAGCACAAAAGCATAATGATTACATGAACACTAGGTGGCACTGTTGGAAAGTTTCTGGAATAGAATAGTAACAGGGGAATAATAATAATAATAGTAATAATAATAATAATAACAGCACAGAACAGGTTTCAAATCCATTCTCTCTAACAGAAGCCCATCCCAAAGCCTGTGTTATTTCACACAAGTCGACCTCAGTTTCACACTTTTTGCTATCTATTTGGGAACAGTCTTAGACCCTGCTGCCGAGAGCTTTATTCTTTACTATCTTCTCCAAACAGTCTTCCACCAGCTGGCTATACCTCATACTGGGTGGGCTAGACCAATTTCCAGGTCTATACTGTGATACCCCTTCACGGATACAAGGGACATAGTTTCAGTTCTCTTGGTCCTAATCTCAGAACCCCACTTTACCACCACTGCTTCTAACTAGCCCACTGTTTTCAGGGCTAGACCTAGTTGCAGCTACTAGCAGCCTACTAGGACAGGGAAACCTTGGACAAGACCTTAACCAGCCTTTCCTGATAACTACATTTTCTCTCAGGTTTTAGCACATTGCTGCTTGCCCCCTACTGATTTCCCTTACCGGCATGACTTACCTGCACAGTTTCAGAGCTTAGCACTTACAGCTTGATAGTACATTTAGCTGTCGCTACTTTTTGGCAGCCCACACAGAATACTGTAAGCCACCCTCTGTCAAAACAGGAATATCCTAACCCCAGTTTATTAACAGTAACTCTATGACACATTCTTTAGGCCTCAGGCTTAGAATGAAAAGTTTAAGTCCACTACCACTTCCAGAGGTCAAGCTATTTTCAGACTCCAAGTCCATCACTGCTTGTGTAGCTATAAGCTCCATCACTCTCCTATAGATACAGGTGAAATTCGAAAACTTTGAATATGATGCAAAAGTCAATTTATTTCAGTAATGCAACTCGTCTGTGGAAGGAAGTATGAAGTGCTCCAAAATCTCCCGGTAGACGGATGCGTTGACCCTGGACTTAATGAAGCACAGTGGACCAACACCAGCAGATGACATGGCTCCCCAACTCATATAATATATTGTGAATTTGGGGTTTTCATGAGCTGTAAGCCATAATCATCACAATTATGAATATTCACATCTTGAACTATCTTGCTTTGCATGTAATGAGTCTCTCTCATGTATTAGTTTCACCTTTTAAGTTGCGTTACTGAAAGAAATTTACTTTTGCCCGATATTCAAATTTGTGGACTTTCACCTGTATATAAACAGACCCCAAGCTTACTTCTTTCTACAGAAGCCAATAAGGCTCATGAAATATCTGCAAGCTCTCTAGTTGGCGCCAAGCCTCCTCTATATATTAATTTCTCCTTCTTCTTACAGTAATGTGGCATGGCTCTTACAAGGCCTATAGTGGTATGTGCACCACTTCCTGTGGTTGGCAGCCCAAAAGTCTCATGTTACTGTAGCCATCCAGATACCCTAAATAAAAAGTTTAACATATATAAATTAGACACAATATATAAAGTCACATCTACGTCCCCATATATGTGTCAAAAGCAACACTTAGTCAAAAGCAACAAGAGCTATCACATTTACTGGGGAGCAACAAACAATAGTTAAAACATTAGGTTTGGAATATTTTACACTCAAATTTCTTTAATGAGTCAGTAGAAATAGGTTTACCTTGAATTTAAAACCTTTGTAGGGTCTTAGTTGTATAATATGAATGGAGTACATTGTTGGTGATATTGTCAGAAATGAATACACTGTCTACTCTTTATTCCATGTTAACTTCTAAATTTATTCTTTCTGTAAGACTATAAAAAAATCCTTCAAAGCAGTCGAAGTCAATGACACCTTCTTAGATAAACAAAAGTGAACCTGCCACATTGTTTCTAAACTGCACAGTACGATTGTAACACCTCCAATTATACACATCTATCCTGTTCTACAGGAATTTCTAAAGAAAGAATACAGCGCTGAGAATATACATTTCTGGAAATCGTGTGAAAAGTACCAGAGCATTCCAGCAGATGATACTGAGCAGGTATTACTATGGCCATTTTCATATCTTATTTACTTAAAATTGGAGATATTTTCTTCCCATACATTCACCATTAATAGAAGAGTAAATTGCTATATTGCTATTTTTCAATAGAGTACCGGTACCTTTTTGTTGACAAAAAAACTGTATAGGACAAGCAAGTCTACAACTATATTTATGGTAAAAGAATAGATAAAATATTGTAGTGAAGTGCAAGTACAGTGTAAGACTCATTTATCTATCCACCAAAGTTGTGTACTCAGGTCCAAAAATCTGTAGAGGCATTTTCAGTACAGGGTTGATGTAACACTGAGAAGTCCTTATGTGAAATAAGGAGATTGATGTCAGTGAGTATGCTTACTTTCCCTTACTTTCCCGCTTACTTTCCCACT
This sequence comes from Hyla sarda, assembly GCF_029499605.1. Taxonomy (NCBI): domain Eukaryota; kingdom Metazoa; phylum Chordata; class Amphibia; order Anura; family Hylidae; genus Hyla; species Hyla sarda. The sequence goes on from NC_079192.1 coordinate 326,073,060, forward strand.
TGGTGCAGGGGTCGAAATGCTCCCTTCCTGGAGACTGTCAGAGTGCCGTTCAGGAAATCACAGGGGTCCTAGCTGTAGGACCCTGTGCGATCAGACACTTATCCCTTATCTTTTGGCTAGGGATAAGTGTTCCCTCACTGAAGAAAGAGAGATACAAAAACATGCAAAAGTCCTACATATATATGGGGTACCAGTAATTTCTCTAACATAATATACCCACAAATGATGGTTTCATTTAAAGGGGTTATCCAGGGAAAAACTTTTTTTTAATAGATCAACTGGCTCCAGAAAGTTAAACAGATTTGTAAATTACTTCAATTATCAAATCTTAATCCTTTCAGTACTTATGAGTTGCTGAAGTTGAGTTGTTCTTTTCTGTCTAAGTGCTCTCTGATGACACGTGTCTCGGGACCCGCCCAGTTTAGAAGCAAATCCCCATAGCAAACCTCTTCTACTCTGTGCAGTTCCCGAGACAAGCAGAGATGTCAGCAGAGAGCACTGTTGCCAGACAGAAAACAACAACTCAACTTCAGCAGCTGATAATTAATGAAAGGATTAAGATATTTTTAATAGAAGTAACTTACAAATCTGTTTAACTTTCTGGAGCCAGTTGATGTATAAAAAAAAGTTTTTTTCCTGGAATACCACTTTAATATAAAAAAAAAAAAAAAAACCTTTCTGTGTAGGAAAAGCCTAAGATATAGACTCCAATATATAGAATACCAGAAAAAACAGAGCTACTCAAATTAAAGTGAAAATAACTATAAATCGTTAGCGTCAGCGGACCGAAAAACGTGTAGGGGTGGCGGCATCCTGGGACTTGTAGCAGTTACTTTATTCTTGTGGTATGTATCAGTGGTGTGTACTGTTTACTGCTGTATCTGTACATAATATGCATTTATATTTTGCACTTGCACTTTACTAAGTCCTTCAGTCTTATAGCCAGACTGGAGTTACCAGCAATTGATTGATTCCAGCAGTTACCAATATCATCTGTTTTTCATGCCAGTACCTTAATATTTTGCCATTTATGCTCTGATATAATTATATGTCCCAGGTTTGCTGTCTATTCTGTGTCGATTTCCTCCCATTTTTAATCATGCACGGTTTTTATCTTGTGATTTACATACAATAAAGATTTATAGTTATTTTCACTTTAATTTGAGTAGCTCCGTTTTATTCTGGTATTCTTTATTGAAGTAAGTTAAATATAGTAATATGTCGGCACTTCCGAGGAATCTGCGGTGGTTCACGAGGTAGGGTAAAGCCACAGGTAGAAGAAAGATGATACCCAGCGCTCTTCAGTAATGCACAGTGAAGATTTAATATGCCATAGTGTAGTACAAGGATGTGTTTCGGCGTGGGAGCCCCTCCTCTCCTGAGCTGAAAGGCTGAAAGGCTCCCACGCCAAAACTCGTCCTTGTACTACACTATTGTGGTGTCGGAGGGGGTAATGTGTAATTAAACCTATTGTGATGCCAGGGCGTGGATGACCTATACACCACCAGAGGTAGGCCAGCTTCACCTGTGCCAGGCATGGGGCAAAAAATCACTCTGATGCAAGGTTACGGTTAACTGGCTTTCTTTACTGAGGTTGGAAAGATGGTATAATCCATTGCAGCTCACATCAGCGTGAAGGAGTTGCAGGGTGAACTTAGGGAAGCTGGGACTTATAGTTGACTGTGCTGTATATGACTGATTCAGCCCACGCTATACTTTAGAGACTTGGACTTAACTAACTTGCTGACTTGACTTGTATAATATGCCCAAGACTGTAGGCTTACCTCAAGGCTTTGACTTTCTCCTCGGTAGTGGGGTTGACTTCTAGTAGATGTGTGGCTGTACCTCAGCAACAAGAGAGCGAACTGAACTCTGACCTCACTATATAAGGGGGACAATTTAGATAGACCCTATTGGGCAGGTAAGTCACCTGTTCACTACTGCGTACTCCCTTTAATAACAAGGTCCTTAACAACAATAGATTTAAGGCAACAGATGCATAGAAAATACAATACATTAACTCTTATACGACAATACATTATTTAGTGCATTATAGAGAGTTCTGAGGAGAGGGGACCCATGACGGACATTGAAACAGCATCTGCCACACAGGATGGGCAGGAGTACAGAAGAACACGTGATTTTTTTACTGAGTCACCACACTATGGCATAATAAATCTTCACTGTGCATTACTGGTGAGTGCTGGGTATGATCTTTCTTCCTTCACTGAAGTACTAATTTGACCATTCTCTGTGCTTAGCAGAAGTTTAGGGAAAGTGATTCACTGTTGTATGTCAAAATCATAGCACACAGTGGTAAAGAGGATGTCATGTTGTACTGAAAATATTGGTAAAGTCTGTCAGATCACACCAAGGGAAGACAAATGACTGGCCGAAAAATAATCTAGAAACTTGTAGATACTTAATTCTCAGAATAGCATCCTCAAAAATCTCTTCAATATTTCTTTAAGTCATTAACAATTTAGGCATTTTAGAGGTGAAGATATACCGTAATTAAGTAAAAAGTAAGTGCTCTTTTAGAACTGTATATGTATGTATATATATATATATCTCCTTTTTGTGGATACCCATGTGGTTAGCATGTGTGAATGAACCTAATACAACATGAAGGATTTCCTGGGTGTGACATTTTGACCACAGGTGACATTTCAGTTTCCTGACATTAGTATAGTGTGACTTAACTGTGCTGGGATGCATTTCAACTTTACTGTATTTATAGTAATATTCTGGACGGGTAAGAAAATTGGGAACGACTTCTTAAAACTGTCACAAAGGAAAATCTGAGCAGTTGCCTATAACACCCAGAAAAGAGAATGAAGATTGATAATTTTTTTTATATGTACTTGTTAGAAGGCCATTTCCCTACATCCAGTTAATGGGCAACTCCTGTATATAAAATAGTTTTTGGGATTTTTTAAGGCAACATTTTCCCATGTTGGATAAATTTTTTTTCCCTCAATTATTTTATTGAGTATTAGAAAATAACAGAAAATAACACAAAACAGTAATGCCACCATAGCAGAAAACTAACATAGAGGGACGCAGCCCTCCGCAGGTTACAAAGTAATAAAACATCGACAACCAGAAACAGGCGGTCAAGAAAGAGAAGGAGGGGAGGGGGGGGGGGGAAAGTGAGGGCAATGAGGGTGGGACATCAGACATAGTAGCAACCATGACTTAGAGCATCTAATGTATACATCACGGGGGGGGTGGAAGAGTGCTCCCAGAGGCATTCAAGTTATGGTTGATCCAAGGCTGCCAAATCTGCAGAAACTTATCATAAGACCTATCGATTCTACTGGACATTTCCTCGAACCTACAGATCTGGTGGACCTTAGAAGACCAGTCGGCGATTAAGGGGGGCAGGGGGTCCAGCCACCTCAGAGGGACAAGAGATTTTGCTGCAGCTAATAGGTGAGCCGGTAAGGAATCCTTTTGCAGGCGCACTACCTGGGTAGGTTTATCAAGCAGAACCAAGCCTGGGTCCAACCGGACTGGAGTGGGTAGGATAGCATTAACGTTCAATTCTACTTCATCCCAAAATTTTCTTATAATAGGTCATGACCACCAGATATGGGTGAGGTTACCCACCTGCATCCCACAACGCCAACAGGACTTGGAGGAAGATAGACCATGTGTGAACAAGAATTCGGGGGTTCTGTACCAGCGCGAGAGGAGCTTAAAGTGAGACTCCCGCATACGCACACATCTAGAGTAACCTTGAGAGTTGGTGAGGATATATGCTACCTCGGAGTCAGAAAGTGGGACACCCAGCTCTCACTCCCATTAATCAATATAGCCTGGTCTCGAGAGTTGTGTTGGCGGGCAGCAGAACTTCTTGACTTGGGACAACTTACGGAGAGAGTCAGGGCGTGAGGCCAGAGTATCCTCAAAAGTCGTCGGACTCCTCACCTCCCCTGTCCTCTTCAGAAACAGGGCACAGCATCGCTACAGGTGGTGGACATGGAGAAACATCAGGCCAACATCTGGGATGAGAGAGCGATGACGCTCCGCCGTCGGGCCCCACCGTCCGAGAGTAGCTGATTTACCAGGACTTGAGCAAGTCTGGACCAAATGTGGGTGTAGGTGGAGGTGGCGCGACTCATGACCTCAGGGATATGGGAAGAGGGAAATAGAGGAGAAAAGGAGGGAGAGACTAAAGGGGCTAGAGAGGACCAGACCGAGAACACACCTGAGAACAGTACGGAGGAGTCAGAACGGGAGTAACGCCTCTGTAGCCAAAGTTCTGTCAAAAATCGAGGGCCAAACGCCCATTGAGACCAAGAGAGTTCAGAGTAGGAAGTGGAGGAGGGAGGAGAGGAGAGAGAGAGGAGAAGCACGATACCCATCTACGGAGTTGTATAGCATTGTACAGGGATTGTATGTCCGGGACACCTAGTCCACCTTGGTGAGCAGGGTGTGTTAAGGAGTAAGCCATACAAGGCCTCTTTTGTCTCCACAGGTAAGCGGAAAACACTCACCTAATGGAGACAAAGAACAACCGAGGGAGGGCAATCGGGAGCAGCTGCAGTTTGTAGCTAATCTTGGGAACAACATAAGTTTGGAGGACATTCCGCCTGTCAATCCAGGAGATGAGGGGATTATCATATTCCTTGAGAAGAGCCTGTATGTCAGAAATCAATGTGGAAAAGTTGGCATCGTAGAGGGACGTTAGGGAGGGCATGATGTGGACCCCCAGATATTTTAGAGAGGATGACGCCCAGGGGAACGGGGAGAGTCGTGCTAGCTGAGAGACTTGTGGGGGGGGGGGGGGGGTGATATTGAGGAGTTCCGATTTTGTTATGCTTACTTTAAAATTGGAGAGGATGCCAAATTCAGTGAACAAGGACACCAGACAGGACAAAGCCTCCCCAGGGTTGGATAAGAGGAAGAGCAGATCGTCCGCAAAGGCCAAGGTCTTTAGTTCGCCGGATAGCGCTCGGACGCCTCTTATGGAGGGGTGTTGTCTAACGTGTTAGAGCAGAGATTCCATGACCAGCACAAAAAGGGTTGGGAAGAGAGGACAGCCCTGTCTGGTTCCGTTGGTGATCTAAAATGGTGGGGAGACAGTGTCATTAATAAGGAGGGAGGCGTAGGTGCGTGAATAAAGAGAGAAGATGGCACAGATAAATTGCTCCGGAAAGCCAAATTTTCTGAGTACCGCCAGGTCCTTCCTGTCTTTTGCAATCAATGTGATGTGAGCTTCCAGAGCCTGGGTGGGGAGAGGGGACCCCTGCATTAAGGAAGAACATGAGTCCATCAGGTAGGGAATGAGGATGTCGAGGAATTTCTTATAGTATGCTAGAGGGAGGCCGTCAGGGCCGAGACTTCTACCTGGGGGAAAGGAAGCAAGGACCTCCAGGACCTCCTCCGGAGAGACATGTTGTGTGAGAGCCTGGCACATCGTAGAGTCCAGTGAAGGCATATCAAGGCCAGATAAGAATGTCTCCTGGAGGTGGGTCCGAGGAGCCGTCGAGTCCAGACACCCGGACCTTCACAAGTTATAGAGATCAGTATAAAAGCGGTGAAATTGTTGAGCTATGGTTGTGGTGGATGTAAGCAGAGTGCCTGAGCTGTCCTCCATACCGTGAATATGCTGCTTTACCCTCGCCTTTTTGAGGAGAGAAGACATCAATCTACCTCCCTTGTCCCCGTGTGCATAAATGTGGTGTCTGTGGTGGAGATAAGCTTTAGAGGACTGTGTATGCAGGTGGGATAGCAATCTCTCTCTCTCTCTCAAGCTCTGCAAATCAGAGAGAGTGGCGGCAGGGCGGGTACGTTTATGGGTCCTCTCTAAGGCCGAAATGAGATTGTCTACTTGTTTCCTAGACTCCTACTTCAATTTAGTTCCCCAGGAAATAAGTATCCCTCGAATATAGGCTTTATGTGAGCACCCCCACCGAGTAGAGGTCGTGAGAACACAGCGAAGGTAGGCAAATAAAACCATCTACGTGCTAAGTATGAGAGGGAACACAAGGCATAGGTTATAAAACATCAACAAGTGCAATAAGCATGAACACAAGCACATCCCTGGATCCAGGTCTGGAGAAGTCCAGGGGGGGGGGGGATCAGTGTCAATGGAGACAAGGAAAGGGGGAAGAGAATCAGGGAGTCCAGACTCATATGCAAGTAGCTTGAGGAAGAGTGCTTAGCCAGCTGGAGGGGCAAGAATCGGGATGGGGGGGGGGTAGTGGTAGGGAGTGGGGAGTGGGACCGGGCAGCGAGGGATTGTATGGTGACAGTCATATGTCCATCAAGAGATCAGATGAACCGGTGGTCAGGTAATCGTGTGGCCAGGTGAAGGCGACAGTGGCCAGGTAAGTCCGCAGACATGACTGAAGGCCAGATACAGGGGGGAGGGGGGTGTGAGCAAAGGAGATGATGGAAGAGAGTCCGCATACAATCAAACCTGGGGCCACCGAGGCAAGGCGGACGAAGAGCAGTTAACCGGATCCAGCAACAGTCCACTCCGGCCGTCTAGAAGAGGGTGAGCATCTAGGGATCGAGGCATCAGCGGGGAGGGGGTCCATCTTTAAGCGGGGTGATCTTACGCTTGTTGGACTCATCCAGCATGTGGGTCTTATCACCTTGGGTGCAGCTCTCTCTGGAGGCACCATCTTATACACCTTGTTTCAAACATTATGGAAGGGGGAAGTGGCCATTTTAGCAAGCATATTCTGAAATTGACATTTTACCTCATCCATTACAGAAGTACAGTAGAGGCAGCAATAACAGGCTGTATGCCAATTGTGCTAGAATTATAAATTAGGGGTTGTAATGAATCTGATTTTATTCAAATTGTTTCTAAAGCCCTGATCTATTGAAGTCAACCTGGAGTTTGTAAGGATTAATAAAGTTAAATTTAAGACTGAGAATCTATTATTATTAATATTATATAATTAAACTAGTTCTTATTATTATCATTAATAATAATAATTTATATAGCGCTCTTAGTTCCAGGGCACTTTAAATTTGATAAGGGTTACAGTACATAACACATACAGAGTGATAAAAAAGGGGGAGAGGGCCCTGCCCGGAAGGGCTTTCAACCTACAAGTAGAGGGGGAGGAAACAGTAGGGGGGGGGGGGGTTAGCTGGTCATCTGTGAGCAGGGGGGAAGTAGCCTTTCATAGTGCAGTGGCCGTAGGATTATTGAAGGTCATTGGTTTGTTTGAAGAGATAGGTCTTTAGGTTGCTCTTGAAGGTCTTGATGGTGGGTGAGAACTGGTTGTGTCGTGGTAATGGGTTCCAGTGTATGGAGGAAGCTTGGGAGATGTAAATGGTTTTGTGAGGTGTGGACGAGGCAAGAGCACAGGGGGAGGTCTTGAGAGGACCATAGATTTCCCAGCTTGCAGTGCATCAAGACATGACATTACTAGTCAGTTGACTAGCTGGGTGGGAGAGAGTTCATTTTGCAATAGCTGTATGCACTCTGATAAGAAAACACTAGTGCTTTGCATTGGGATCACAGGTGTGCTTCAATGGGTTGGGTGGCTGATGTGTGGGAGGGAGGAAAGTGACCTCATACTAATTATTGAACTATGGGATGTGTAGTTTAGAGAACGAAATTCAACAGGAAATACCCAGTTCTGGCTGGTATGTACTTCTAAAATCACTTTATGGTAGATAAAACCTTTAAATGGAAGATACAATATTCCACCCAAAACAATTTTACATAGAAAAACATAGCTTGACACAGCTCTCCAAGGCATATGAATGTGGTGTCTTACCAGCAGTATAATAGTTGTCTCAGGTGAACTGAAACGGTGTTGGACGTACAGCATAGAAGTTCCAAAAGCTTGATGGGATCCAGCATCAGTATAAACTCCAATAAAAACTAATTATTCAGCAGCCAGTGGTTTTAATACATTTAAGGAGATTATCTACCTGTCAACTATATAGTAAAAATGAATATAATAGGCATTGTGTAAAATAACCAGCGGCAGGTGTCATGTATTGTGCATTGGAAAGGAATTCAAACCAAGTCTCATCAACAATGCAGTAAGTTACATAGGATCACAAGCAAGGTTACTCTAAGGTATTACTTCAATTGATCAGATTCACATACCATATAAACATCAGTTTCATACAACTATCAGGTTTATTAATAACTAAAAGTTATAAAGGCAACAAAATCTTCTGAATGGTATAAGCTTGACTTGAATATTTGCCTATATGGCTTCCACTGGGTACTAGTGAAACTCAAATTAGGTTTCATAGCTTCATGAAAATGTTGTTGATCTTATAGCTTTTAAATTATGTTAATTTTTCTTTTCTTTTCTTTTAAGGCTAAGGCTATGTGAACACACATTATTTTGAACCATATCTGGGCCTAATTTTGTATTTTTAACCAAAACCAGGAGTGGATCCAAAATACAGAAACGTGCAAATCTTACAATTTTTGTTTTTCTATGTGTTAATTTCAATCCTAGTTTTGGCACAAATACTGATCAAAATACTTTGTGAGAACATAATGATATCATTGTGGGAACAGAGGAGCCTTTGGTTTCACATCACATATTGCATAAGACATGACATGTTCTAAATAAAAATTCAGTTCTATTCAAGTCAATTCTGTCCATTGTTTTGAAGCTTATGCAGGAGTCCCGTCAGATATATAATGAATATCTGTCAAGTACCTCGTTGTGTCCAGTTAATGTGGATCAGCAGGCTCTTATCACAGAGGAGATGCTGGAGAAACCTACCCCCAATCTCTTCAAGATCCAGCAGCTGCAGGTAACAATGTCCAGGTTATTATGCCTCCAGTATTTAGGTACTGATTTACAGAGAAATGAAGAAGAATCGTCCAGTGCTTGACTCAGGGAACAGGTACTTTATTAGAATGCCATGGAGAACAAATAGGTACACGGAGACATGTGACGCGTTTCGGCTCGATGACTAAGGCTCAGTAACTCGAGCCGAAACGCGTCACATGTCTCCGTGTACCTGTTTGTTCTCCATGGCATTCTAATAAAGTACCAGTTCCCTGAGTCAAGCGTTAAACGATTCTTCTTCATTTCTATTTGCTGGGGCGGAGTCCACGCCTGGTCCGCACGCCTACTACGAGGGTGAACTGATACGAACTCTTCTCTATATCTGATTTACAGAGCGTAACATTTCATGCCCTTACTTTACATGTAGATTTACCACAAACCATGTAACTCAAACCAACATTTTTTCTATGAAAATAGAACGGCTCTGCTCACATGTGGCATCAATGTGTCTCTGTAGTTTTAGCACTATTTTCCAAAATCGCAATTTGCATTGCTATTTTTACAGCAATTTTGGAAAACAGCAGTAAAGTTGCATCACTACTGCGTCACAGTACTGCTAATTAAATGCCGCAGCCACATGTGAACACAGCGTTAGGGCCAAATTGTGATGGCTGAACGACTGCATCAGAACATCTCTAAAAGTTTTTCAGACTCTTGCCTTTGGTATTGTTTTAAGCTGTAACATATGGAAATTTTTGGGATGTATTTTAAGATTTTTATGGGGCTCTAGTAAAAGTTATTGAACTTTGCTGGGATGTGCTATCCCTTCATGATCAAGTGAGGGGGGTATGACCTCTGGGGTACCAACTGATCGTGAGAATGAGGGGGGGGGAACAGCAGTACTAAAATGCTTCTTCCCCTTTCTGCACCCCTCAGCCACCTGATGTTAGGGAACTGTACCATGAACTTATTTAGCTACACAGTTGGGTGGCCAGGGTGCAGTGCAGGGAAAATTTCAGGGGAGTAGGAGAGACTGCATGCACAACTCTAGCACTGTGTCCCCTTCATTTTCAGAATCAGTGGGGGTACCAGAGACCTCCACCGATCATAAATGAGTGGCATTATCTTCCCAATCTGCCATCACTTTATGAGATAGGACCTCTTTAACCTTTCCAATCCCCGTAGTATAATGTTTGAACATATGCAGCCGTTTGTTCTCTGCTTTTGTAATATCAAAGAAAAATGCTCTGATTTTGTTTTTAACAACAGATCTTCAATTTGATGAAATTTGACAGCTATGCCCGCTTTGTTAAGTCCCCTTTGTATCAAGAATGCATGATGTCAGAGGTGGAAGGACGCCCTTTGCCAAACCTAAGTTTCTCACCAACCAGTCTAAGCTCTGGCTGCACTGCTATCACCTCGGGGGCAGTAAAGGTAATCTACTGGCTCTGAAATAGTTAATCAAGGCTGTCTTTTTGGTAGGCTTGGGTTTAAAGGTTTGTTAAACCCCTTACAGCATTAATAAGATGCCCATAAAGGGTTAAACTAGTAGGTGATAAGAAAACTGTGGCTACATGCCTACAATTAGGGTAAGTTCACACATGGCTGATTTGTTTGCAGAACTATATGTCCCATTATTGTGAATATGCGTTGAAATCCATGCAAATTAGCTTTCCCATGAAGGAATAAAACTATCTCTCTAGTTCCATGGTTTAAAAGCGAATATGCAAATTTTCAAGAAAATCTCAAAATCACATATTTTTAGACACGTGTTCTATTCTGAAGTGGATTTGAGGGGCCTGTATGTAAGACCGCCCCCCCCCCCCCCCCCCATAAATCACTTCTTTTTTTTTTACAGATGCTCTATTGTAATAATTTTTTGCCCTACTTGACTCCACCGCAGACCTTGTGGATTTTGGGGCCTAAGGATATTTTGCAGACATCAAATTACCGTATTTTTCGCCGTATAAGACGCACTTTTTCTTCCCCAAAACTGGGGGGGAAAAGTCGGTGCGTCTTATACGGCGAATACACCCCTATTGCGGCGGTCCCTGCGGCCATCAACGGCCGGGACCCGTGGCTAATACAGGACATCACCGATCGCGGTGATGCCCTGTATTAACCCTTCAGATGCGGCGATGAAAGCTGACCGCTGCGTCTGAAGGGAAAGTGACACTAACCCGGCTGTTCAGTCGGGCTGTTCGGGACCGCCGCGATTTCACCGCGGCGGTCCCGAACAGCCCGACTGAATAGCCGGGTTAGTGCTTACAGGACACCGGGGGGGACCTTACCTGCCTCCTCGGTGTCTTCTCAGGGATCCCCTGTATGGCCGGCGCTCTCCTTCCTCGTCATCACGTCGTCGCGTACGTGCGTCGGCGTGCGTAACGACGTGATGGCGGCGACGGAGAGCGAGGATACCCGGCCGGCAGCAGAGACGTTCCGGAGCGGCGGGGACACGGCGACAGCAAAGGAGCGACATCCAGGGCAGCGGTGACGGGTCCGGAGCGGCGGGGACACGTGAGTATTACCTCCTATGCAGTGGTCTTCAATCTGCGGACCTCCAGATGTTGCAAAACTACAACTCCCAGCATGCCCAGACAGCCAACGGCTGTCCGGGCATGCTGGGAGTTGTAGTTTTGCAACATCTGGAGGTCCGCAGGTTGAAGACCACTATTGGGTTCAAAATCTTAATTTTTTTAGATTTTGACCCTAAAAATTGGGTGCGTCTTATACACCGGTGCGTCCTATAGGACGAAAAATACGGTAAGTAACAGTGGCTTTATGGGTGCAAAAACATTTTTAAGGAGACAAGTTGACATTTCATTGGTACCATTCTGGTTTTTATTTATTTCTTATTGTTATTCTCCATTCAGTATTAACACCATGTTAACCTTACTCTGCAGGTTGGTACAATTACAGTAGTACAAATTTACTGTATTTTTCGCCCTATAGGACGCACCGTCGTATAGGACGCACCCAATTTATATAGGGGCGAAATCTAAAAAAATAAATAAATAAAAAATTTTGAACCCAATAGTGGTCTTCAACCTGCGGACCTCCAGATGTTGCAAAACTAAAACTCCCAGCATGCCCGGACAGCCAACGGCTGTCCGGGCATGCTGGGAGTTGTAGTTTTGCAACATCTGGAGGTCGGCAGATTGAAGACCACTGCATAGGAGGTAATACTCACGTGTCCCCGCCGCTCCGGACCCGTCACCGCTGCCCTGGATGTCGCTCCATCGCTGTCGCCGTGTCCCCGTCGCTCCGGAACGTCTCTGCTGCCAACCGGGTATTATCGCTCTCCGTCGACGCCATCACGTCATTACGCACGCCGATGCACGTACGCGACAACGTGATGACGAGGAAGGAGAGCGCCGGCCATACAGGGGATCCCTGAACGGAGAAGACACCGAGGAGGCAGGTAAGGTCCCTCCCGGTGTCCTGTAAGCACTAACCCGGCTATTCAGTCGGGCTGTTCGGGACCGCCGCGGTGAAACCGCGGCGGTCCCAAACAGCCCGACTGAAGAGCTGGGTTAGTGTCACTTTCCCTTCAGACGCGGCGGTCAGCTTTGATCGCCGCATCTGAAGGGTTAATACAGGGCATCACCGCGATCGGTGATGTCCTGTATGTGCCGCGGGTCCCGGCCGTTGATGGCCGCAGGGACCGCAGTGATAGGGGTGTATTCGCCGTATAAGACGCACCGACTTTTTCCCCCCAGTTTTGTGGAAGAAAAAGTGCATCTTATACGGCGAAAAATACGGTATATACTTTTTTTGTCAAGATTTATACCATGAAAACATTTTTTTTATCAAATTTGTGTATCACCATTATTACAATTTGTGCATATACTTGCATCCTTTCTTAGAACTCGACCTTGGACCATTTCAAAACTGACCTTGACATTCCACTTGTCAGCAGGGGGTATTTTTTAAGACCCTGACACTGTCAAGAAACAGAATGTTCAGTGTCATAGCGACATATACTTGACTGACAAGGGGCACGGTAATGACCAGGTGCCAAGTGATTAATACATTTCCAGGAGGAGTAACAGAAGCACAGCATAATAGTGAATTCTAAGAACAAAAGCCACCACACTGACATGCATTTTTTACTAAAATAGAGGTGTCAGTAGACTCAAAGGGTAACTGAGTTTTGACAAAACTTTTGATATGTTCTAGGGATTGACCACTAGAACTAGCTGGGAGAACACCACACTAAGTGCGTTGTCTCCTGGCCCCGTGCAACGTGATTGAGAAGGCCTGATATTGTAACTCAGTGGGGCTGTGCACAGCGATTACATATAGGAAAGTATCACATACACAACATCTAATCTATATTGAGTTTTTACTTAGACTTATTACTTGATGAATAGTCATAAAAAAAATTTAAGTAGAACATATACAATATACTAATGTACAATTACTCATATATTATTTTCCTAATATTAATCATTGTTACTTGTTAATAATTGTTCATGTTTGTCAACAGTTACCGAATTGTAAAGTTGGTCACATATATAATAATAATAATAGTAGTAATAATGATGATCTTTTCTTATTTTCATTTGTGGTTAGTTTTAGATTATGGTACACACTCATTAAAGGCAATTTTTCTTTTCTTCTAACAAATCATTTCTTTATTATTTTAAGAAAAAGAAACTTAAACTCGGGAAGTCCTTACCGCTTGGTGTTGAAACATCTGGATTAGACAATATACAAGATGGTTCCAGAGCAAACAGTAGGTCGTTCAAGAGAAAAGATGGAAGAGGAAATGGTAGAGGTGAAGTAAATATATTCATCATATATGTACTGTATCCATATCACATGTACTATCTAGCTGTGTCTATAACATGCTATTATGCTTAACAAATAATGGACTTATGTTTTACTATCTGGTGGATGGATCTGGTTTTCTGCAAATGCCAAGAGATTGCTATTTCCAGAATGCAGAGCATCTACGGTAACATTTGGAGCAGAAAAAGTATTTGTCTGAGGCAGTTCAGTTCTCCAGATTTTAGCCTTGGCCCCTTATTTCCAGTGTCAAATAATGGTAATGCTACTGTAGGCTTATCTATGCTTCCAACTTTATGGCAACATTTTGGAGAAGGCCATTTTCTGTACTCCTAAGTATAAGGTGGAGTTTATAAAGATGTGGTTTGATGAGTTTGTTGTGGAGGAACTGCAGAGAATGAAGTGGTCCACACAGAACCCTGACCTTAACCCCTTAAGGACCGAGGGTTTTTCCGTTTTTGCATTTTCGTTTTTTCCTCCTTGCCTTTAAAAACATCCTAACTCTTTCAATTTTGCACCTAAAAATCCATATGATGGCTTATTTTTTGCAACACCAATTCTACTTTGTAATGACATCAGTCTTTTTGCCCAAAAATCGACGGTGAAATGGAAAAAAAAATCATTGTGAGACAAAATTGAAAAAAAACCCCTCAGTTTTGTAACTTTTGGGGGCTTCCGTTTCTACGTAGTGCATTTTTCGGTAAAGATGACACCTTATCTTTATTCTGTAGGTCCATACGATTAAAATGATACCCTACGTATATAGGTTTGATTTTGTCGTACTTCTGGAAAAAATCATAACTACATGCAGGAAAATTAATACGTTTAAAATTGTCATCTTCTGACCCCTATAACTTTTTTACTTTTTCCGCGTATGGGGCGGTATGCGGGCTAATTTTTTGCGCCGTGATCTGAAGTTTTTAGCGGTACCAATTTTGCATTGATAGGACTTATTCATTTTTTCATGATATAAAAAGTGACCAAAAATGCACTATTTTGGACCTTGGAATTTTTTTTTGCGCGTACGCCATTGAGCGTGCGGTTTAATTAACGATATATTTTTATAATTCGGACATTTCCGCACGCGGCGATACCATATATGTTTATTTTTATTTATACTGTGTTTTTTTTTTATGGGAAAAGGGGGGTGATTCAAACTTTTAATAGGGAAGAGGTTAAATGATCTTTATTCACTTTTTTTTTTTTGCACTTTTTTTTTGCAGTGTTATAGCTCCCATAGGGACCTATAACACTGCAAAAACAACAATTTATCCCAGCAGGGTTAACTAATTCTCTATAACTCAAGTGTGCCCTATAAAACTTAACTTTTATTTTGTTCAAATAATAGGTGAGAATAAATGTTTAAAATCACAACCCCATTTTATGTCTAATTCCAAGAGTGATCTCTCTCCTCATGTCACCTGCTGTGCACCGCAGGTGCATTTGTTATTATGTGGTCTGCACCACTATAATTGTAGTGTATTAGGTATAGACATACTAGGGTTGCTGATTAAAAAATATCTCTGTCACACCCCGACATGTTTCGCCACTAATGTGGCTTTATCAAGGAGACAACTGACAGCATGCCTTGATCTCAGGCACTGAGCAGTCATTCGGCGATCGGACAGCGAGGAGGCAGGTAGGGATCCACCAGCTGTCCTGTAAGCTGTTCGGGATGCCACGATTTCGCCGCGGCTATCCCGACCAGCTCCCTGAGCTAACCAGCATGCTTTCACTTTCACTTTAGATGCGGCGTTCAACTTTGAACGCCGCGTCTAAAGGGTTAATAGCACGCGGTACCGCGATCAATGCCGCGCGCTATTAGCCACGGGTCCCGGCCGTTGTTAGAGGCCGGGCCCCACCCGCTATGATGCGGGGCCACGCCGTGGCCCTACGGTATAGATCAGGAGCGGACTCATGACTCATGGGTCCTTAAGGGGTTATCCAGGAAAAAACTTTTTTTTTTTATATATCAACTGGCTCCAGAAAGTTAAACAGATTTGTAAATTACTTCTATAAAAAAATCTTCATCTTTTCAGTACTTATGAGCTGCTGAAGTTGAGTTGTTCTTTTCTGTCTAAATGTTCTCTGATGACACCTGTCTCGGGAACTGTCGAGAGTAGAAGCAAATCCCCATAGCAAACCTTTTCTACTCTGTGCAGTTCCTGAGACAAGCAGAGATGTCAGCAGAGAGCACTGTTGCCAGACAGAAAAAGAATAACTCAACTTCAGCAGCTGATAATTATTGGAAGGATTAAGATTTTTTAATAGAAGTAGTATACAAATCTTTCTGGAGCCAGTTGATAAAAAAAAAAAAAAAAGTTTTTTTCCTGGAATACCCCTTTAACCCCACCAAACATATTTGGGATGAATTATAACACAACATTTGACATGTTATAATTCTAAAGTTTCCAAGGGTAAAGCACCACTATTTTGGTGTGCCTTGTCTTTCCTTGTGTCTGTTCTCCAATCACTCGTATAACCTGCTTATCTACTTCCCTCTAATAATTTACTTTTTCTGCTGGAGATTTACTACTAACAGAATTAAAGGGGCTGTCATGGATTAGAAACAAAGCACTTACAGTTTTTCTAGTAACTGTACCATGTCTATCTATGGTCTGTGTCTGATGTTGCACTATTCACTTACATGTAAATTGGGATGAACTGAAATACCAAGCACAGTCTATGTACATACTATTTTTGGAAAAAAACAAACAAACATCAAAACAATCATTTATAATTGTATAACATATTGTAACCAGAAGACCCATATCTCTGGACAACCCTCCCTGTGTACAAATATCAGAAAATCTGTCAATTCCCCTGGGCAGGTGGCTCTCTCTGTGCTGGATGACTGGCGATGTGAGGCGGAGGCTCGTGATGTCATGGTCACGCCCCCTCAATGCAAGTCTATGGAATGGACTTGCATTGATGGGGCGTGGCTGAGACGTTGCGAGCGGGGTGTGACCGTGATGTCACGAGCCTCCGGCGCTGCTGACCGACGCTCTAAACGAACCCCATGTGCAGCAGGGAGATTGCGGGGGTGAGATCTTATAGGGGATAAGATGTCTAGGGGCGGAGTACCCCTTTAAATCAAGTTTTTATGTTTTTTACTTATTTTCTCTTTTACTATCAATTTTTTTAAATAATCCTAAAATCTTGCAGCTTTCCTTCTGGACACTGGGCCTAATATTAAAGCATTATTGTCTTTTAATTAACCTCTTAAGGACGCAGGGTGAACCTGTACGCCCTGTGCCCAGTCCCGGTTTTTAAAACGGGGTCACACTGTGACCCCGCATCACACCGGGTCGTCCCAGCTGCTATTCATAGCTGGGACCCTGTGCTAATAGCGCGCAGCACCGATCATTGTGCCGCACGCTATTAACCCATCAGACGCGGCGATCACAGTTGATTGCCGTGCTGAAAATGAAAGTCAACGCTTCCCGGCAGCTCAGTCGGGCTGATTGGGACTATCGCGATAAAATCGCGATGTCTCGATCAGCTAGGACGCGAGCGGAGGTCCCCTTACCTTGCTCCGTCGCGTCCGATCAGCGTTTGATTGCTCCAAGCCTGAGCTACAGGCTTGAGCAATCAACCCCCTATAACGCTGATCCATGCAAAGCTATGGCTTTGCAGGGATCAGGATAAAAGATCAGTGTGTGCAGTGTTATAGCCCCCTATGGGAGCTAAAACATTGCAAAAAAAAGGGGGAAAAAAAGTTAACAAAGGACGTTTAACCCCTTCCCTAATAAAAGTTTGAATCACCCCCCTTTTACCCATTAAAAAAAAACTGTGTGGTATCGCCGCGTGTGTAAATGTCCGAACTATAAAAATATATCGTTAATTAAACCGCACGGTCAATGGCGTATGCGCAAAAAAATTCCAAAGTCCAAAATAGCGTATTTTTGTCACTTTTTATATCATAAAAAATGAATAAAAAGCGATCAAAAAGTCAGATCAATGCAAAAATGATAAAGATAAAAACTTCAGAACACGGCGCAAAAAATGAGCCCTCATACCGCCCCGTACGCAGAAAAATTAAAAAGTTATAGGGGTCAGAAGATGACAATTTTAAACGTATAAATTTTCCTGCATGTAGTTATGATTTTTTTCAGAAGTACGACAAAATCAAACCTATATAAGTAGGGTATAATTTTAACCGTATGGACCTACAGAATAAAGATAAGGTGTTATTTTTACCAAAAAATTTACTGTGTAGAAACGGAAGCCCCCAAAAGTTACAAAATGACAGTATTTCTTCAATTTTGTCGCACAATGAATTTGTTTTCCGTTTCGCCGTGGATTTTTTGGTAAAATGACTAATATCACTGCAAAGTAGAATTGGTGGTGCAAAAAATAAGCGATAATATGGAATTTCATGTGCAAAATTGAAAGCGTTAAGATTTTTAGAAGGTGAGGAGGAAAAAATGAAAATGCAAAAACGGAAAAACGCTGAGTGCTTAAGGGGTTAAACTTTTGAGACGTTGCACAGACATGTCTTTAAATTGGTCAGTGTCTCAGTGCTGAGACTCCCTCATATCATTATATAAAGTTGGTTGAATCATGCTGAAGTGTGCTTCACTCCCTGGCTCTGCGCTCAGTCTGTCTGATCCCAGTAGAAGCGTTCCATTATAGTCTATGGAGCCTGACTATTGCAATCAGATGGACTGAGGGTCAAGTTGTGGAGGGAAACTTGCTGCTGACCGGCCATATCTAAAAATCGAGGGGGGTCTTAGCAAGGAAATGATCTAAACTTTTGACTTGTCTGTTTGCAATATCAAAAGTTTAACTAAATGACAGTAATTCTCTAGGTTGAGACTTCTTGTCCTGTACAAATCACCTTCCAGCAGGCTCCTCCCTATCACGGACAGGAGTACAATGAGAGATGGCACCAGTAGATAGCTAAGAGAATAGTTGAAGCTGAGTGATCAGCCTCCCCCACCCTGCTCAGTGATCTCTGAACAGGGCACAGAGCATTCTCCTAAAATCTTCCCATTTGAATCAATAGGGAGGGTCCCCTCCAGTATATTGTATTAGTGTCTATGGGGCTTGTTCTAAAGCATGTGTCTAAATGCGGTTAAAAACAGCTCAGGCAAGATAGCTATCCCCATAATTAATGTAAGAAATTAAATTAATAAAACTACAATCAGGAAATCATGGAAACAGATTAAAAAGAAAGAACATGTTCCAGTATCTGGCTTTAATCAGTAAAAAAAAATAAAAAATAAAAATCTAGGTGATAAAATTATAGAAAATGATATATCTCTAAGCTTAGTATCACCTCTTCTATCCTATACTACCTTCAAATGGTAGCATAGAAGACAACCTTAAAGGGGTACTCCGGTGGAAAACATTTTTTTTTATTTATGAACTGGTGCCAGACAGTTAAACAGATTAGCAAATTTTGTCTATTAAAAAATCTTTTCCCTTCCTGTACTTTTTAGCAGCTGTATGCAACAGAGGAAATTCTGTTCTTTATTAAAGGGGTACTCCGCACCCCTAGACATCTTATCCCCTATCCAAAGAATAGGGGATAAGATGTCAGATCGCCGGGGTCCCGCCGCTGGGGACCCCCGGGATCTCGGCAGCAGCACCCACCTGTACGGCTTCCACCTCACACCGGCAACGCTGGAGGCTTCGGATCCCGACCACAATGGCGGACGAGCGTGACGTCACGACTCCGCCCCGTGTGATGTCATGCCCCGCCCCCTCGATGCAAGTTTATGGGAGGGGGCGTGGCGGACCTCCTGTAGACTTGCATTGGGGATGGGAGGTATTATATAGTCAGAGCTGGGTATTAGGCATATTGACAATAAAATCTCAATTTAAGAGGGGTTGGCCACAGGTCCTCTTTAAAGGCAAATTGGTAATTCTTAATGCCCATAAAGGCCTTTTAGATTTCATACAGGAGGAAACAGGGCCGCCGTCAGGGGGGTACAGCCAGTACACCAGTAAGAGGCCTAGGCCCTGCTCCACCCCCCATCTGGCAGCAGAACCGCAGTTGTGTAAACAGCGATCTCCTGCTTCTGGACGTAGAGTACGCAAATTGCGTACATAGTGTACTTACATGCTAAAGCATTTTCCTGCTCCTGTACATACATTACTCAAATAGCGTACACAATGTACGTAAGGAGCATAAATTGCGCTGCAGGCCGTATGACGACATAATTTCATCATGCAGCCTAAGTCCCGTGCCGCTTCGGAGGCTGCTGACAGCCTGGCCTTAATGCAGGTCGGCGGAAAGGTGAGTGGATTTTTATTTATTTATTTTAAGAAAATCTATGTGGGGGCAATTTTTACCTAACTTACCTAACTGGGGACAGTACCAATGTGGGGAAATTATTACCTAACTGGGGCATTTTTTTTACTTAACTGTAGCATTACCTATGTGGGGGAGCAGTATTACCTAACTGGGGGCATTACTTATGTGGGGGCATTATTACCTAACTGGGGGCATTACCTATGTGGGGGGTATGGTTACCTAACTGGGGCATTACATATGTGGGGCATTACCTAACTGGGGACATTATTACCTAACTGGGGGCATTACCTGTGTGGGGGGTATGGTTACCTAACTGGGGCATTACATATGTGGGGCATTACCTAACTGGGGACATTATTACCTAACTGGGGGCATTACCTGTGTGGAGGCGTTATTTCCTAACTGGAAGCATTATTACATAACTGGTCGAATATCCTATGTGGGGGCATTTTTACCTAACTGGAGCATTTCCCTATTTGGGGGCATTATTGCCTAACTGGGGCATTACCTATATGGGGGTATTATTACCTAACTGGGGACATTGTTACCTAACTGGGGACATTATTACCTAATTGTGGGCATTGTTACTCAACTGGGGGCATTACCCACCTGGGGGATACTACCTACCTGGGGACACTACCTACCTGGGCGCATGACCTACAAGGGGGAACTATCTACTGGGGTAACCATATACTGGGTGCAT
Organism: Hyla sarda; assembly: GCF_029499605.1. Taxonomy (NCBI): domain Eukaryota; kingdom Metazoa; phylum Chordata; class Amphibia; order Anura; family Hylidae; genus Hyla; species Hyla sarda. The sequence continues at coordinate 326,093,551 of NC_079192.1, forward strand.
TACCTACCTGAGGGCACAAACTACCAGGGACCATTACCTACTGGGGCCACTATCTACTGGGGGCACTACTCAGCTGGGGGACACTACCTGCTACCTACCTACTAGGGGCTCTATCTCCTGGGGGCATTACCTACTATCTATATATAAGGGGCATTGCCTACTGGGGGCATTTCCTACCACCTACCAGAGGCATAACCTTCTACTTACCTTATGGGGGCAATAACTAATAATGTCCGCTCGCTTCTTTTTTAAATTTTTCAGAGGCCTTTTCAAAAATGAAAGAATTGATCTGATTGGTTGCTATGGGCATCTTTACCTCTGGACAGGTTTTGACAAATCTCCCCCTTAGTGTATAAATGGGCCTTATAATCCTGGTGATACTACATTGTTCTGGGACTCACAGCAGCTTTATATCTGTGAATATGTAACATGGTATAACATGTAATGTCAGGTTAGCTGTCCAGCTTCTGAGGAGGGGTTGTCTCATGCAACAAAGCATGAGACAACCCTATTAAATGCATTAAAGAGACATTTTCTTTAGTGAGGGTTTTAAATGACCAAAACCAATAATAAATAATTACCTGCTTGTCACTTCTGAAGCATACACCAACTCAGCAGACATGGCAACCTTTGCTTTGTGAAGGTTATAACCAATTTAGATTTTAGATTTTGCATGGCCAGCTTTAGTTTGACTGATATTATTCATTTCCTTAGATCTTAGACTTCATGGCCTGTTGCATTTATTTTGTCAGATGTCTTCGACAGCAATGGCCTCTCATCACGACATGAGTCTGAAGGGTCTCTGAACTCCGCAACCAGCCTGGATCTAAGCATCATGTCCTCCTTCTCTGGAAAATCTGAGGTAAATGACAAACATAGATATACTCTACCTGTTCATCACATCTTGCGAAGTACTAGAAAATAGATCTGGTCTTAAAGGGGTACTCCCGTGGAAAACTTTTTTTTTAAATCAACTGGTGCCAGAAAGTTAACCAGATTTGTAAATGACTTCTATAAAAAATGTTTAATCGTTCCAGTACTTATTAGCTGCTAAATACTACAGAGGAAATGGTTTTCTTTTTGGAACACAGAGCTCTCTGCTGACTTCATGACCACAGTGCTCTCTGCTATATCTGATATACAGAGTAGGAGAAAATCCCCATAGCAAACATATGCTGCTCTGGACAGTTCCTAAAATGGACAGAGATGTCAGCAGAGAGCACTGTGCTCGTGATGTCAGCAGAGAGTTCTGTGTTCCAATAAGAAAACCATTTCCTCTGTAGTATACAGACCCTAAAAAGTACTGGAAAGATTAAGATTTTTTTAATAGAAGTAATTTACAAATCTGTTTAACTTTCTAGCACCAGTTGATTAAAAAAAAAAAGTTTTCCACGGTAGTACCCCTTTAACTGCTCACTATTTGGCAGTTTTTTGTGCTAAAGAGATGTACCAACCACAAATCAGTGCTTCAGTACCAAAGTATTTCCTCCATAATCCTGAGACAATGCAGAAATTTTTTATTATGCGATTTTGCTTATGAATACAGTAATTTTTTGGGAGCCATGACCTTCTCTTTTTTTCCCTATGGGAACTGAGCACAGCTCTATATTGTTATAGGTCCACAAGAGATCAGAGGGGTTTCACACATGGATGGAGATTTATCACAACCTATGCTAAGGAAAAGTCGTGCAATTGCCTATAGCAACCAGATCGCTTCTTTAATTTTTCAAAGGCCTTTTAAAAAATTAAAGAAGGAAGCTGATTGGTTGCTAGGAGCAACTGCACCACTTTTCCTTTGCACAGGTTTTGATAAATCTCGCCAATGGTGTATTTCTATTTGCGGCCAAGTGTTAGCTGGGAATCAATAGGTGAATATAAAAACCCTATACCTACAATGTTTTTTTGATGGTGGCTGGTGCTCTTCTCACTTGCTTCAGGGCAATCCTCTTGTATGGTCTGACTTCTGGCACAGATTGCTAATACACTGCTCAAAAAAATAAAGGGAACACTTAAAGGGGTACTCCGGTGAAAACCTTTTTTCTTTTAAATCAACTGGTGGCAGAAAGTTAAACATATTTGTAAAATACTTCTATTAAAAAATCTTAATCCTTCCAGTACTTATTAGTTGCTGAATTCTACAGAGGAAATTCCTTTCTTTTTGGAACACTCTTGACATCACGAGCACATTGCTCTCTGCTGACATCTCTGTCCATTTTAGCAACCATGCATAGCAGATGTGTGCTAAGGGTAGCATGGTGGCTCAGTGGTTAGCACTGCTGCCTTGCAGTGCTGGGGACTTGGGTTCACTCAAACGGTTCACAGAAACAGACACCATGAGGATGGTATGAGGGCCCGACGTCCACAGGTGGGGGTTGTGCTTACAGTTCAACACCGTGCAGGTCATTTGGCATTTGCCAGAGAAGTGGCTTCCTGTGCTCTTCACATATGAAGCAGGTTCACACTGAGCAAGTGACAGACGTGACAGAGTCTGGAGACGCTGTGGAGAACGTTCTGCTGCCTGCAACATGCTCCAGCATGACCGGTTTGGTGGTGGGTCAGTAATGGTGTGGGGTGGCATTTCTTTTGGGGGGCCGCACAGCCCTCCATGTGCTTACCAGAGGTAGCCTGACTGCCATTAGGTACCAAGATGAGATCCTCAGACTCCTTGTGAGACCATATGCTGGTGCAGTTGGCCCTGGGTTCCTTCCAATGCAAGACAATGCTAGACCTCATATGGCTGGAGTGTGTCAGCAGTTCCTGCAAGTGGAAGGCTTTGATGCTATGGACTGGCCCGCCCGTTCCCCAGACCTGAATCCAATTGAGCACATCTGGGACATCATGTCTCGCTCCATCCATCAACGCCACGTTGCACCACAGACTGTCCAGGAGTTGGTGGATGCTTTAGTCCAGGTCAAGAGACCATTCGCCACCTCATCAGAAGCATGCCCAGGCGTTGTAGGGAGGTCATCAGGGCATGTGGAGGCCACACCAGTGGCGTCGCTAGGGGGGGGCCAGATGGGGCCATGGCCCCCCGTAGATCAGGCCGTGCCCCCCCTTGTGCCCCCCCAATTTAAAATAAATAGGGATGTCCCAATACTAGTATCGGGGCCAGGGGTGCACTGACCGGCTGGGTAAAGAGCCTGCTGCACCTGCTGGGGATATCCCTGCGCTGCTCCTGGCCTGCTTATCATTAGCAGAGACAGGCAGAGCAGGGATGAAGGTACCTGATGATGGTTCCGCCCCCAGCACTGGAGAGGACGGGGGCCGAGAGCTGACAGGCCTCGGAACACAGAGCAGCTTCATGTGGGTTGAGTGATGTCCCGTGTCCTCCCTCTCTCCCCCCTGATCAACAGTATATCCTGGGGCTGGGTCATGTGTATAGTAGCAGTCCAGTGGGGTCACTTTCCCTCCTTACCTGTCACAGGTCACATTATCAGAACAATTTTTGGGAAAAATCGCGGCAAAATTGCGCGGTTTTACCGCGATTTTTCGTTAAATTGTTCTGGTAATGTGACCTGTGGACACTGGAGGAGGGAAAGTGACCCCTCTGGAAGGACAACATGTGAACACACTGCTAGTTTATCATTAACCCCTTAAGGGTACATTCACATGTACAGGATCTGCTGCATATTTTTGCTGCATATTTTGTGCAGCTGATTTTGCAACCCATTAGCTTCAATAGGTAGTAAAATCAGCTGCAGAAAATATACAGCAGATCCTGTACGTCCGAACGTACCCTAAGGGCTCATTCAGGGGTGGATCCACAGTGTATTTAACACTGCAGATCCACCGTGTATTTAACGCTGCAGATCCACCGACAATGGACCCTACAGTGCTGCCTCTATCTGTGCCTGCTCATAATGGCAATCCTCCGCTACGATCAGACACGCTTTTGATGTGTATACTCGCACACATCATGGCCGCTCCTCCTGCTCTCTGAGCTAGACCGAGAGCAGCCGCGATGTGTGCGAGTATACACATGAAAGCGTGTCTGCTCATAGCGGAGGATTGCTGTTTTGAGCAGCACAGATGGAGGCAGCACTGTAGGGTCCATTGTCGGGGGATCCGCAGCGTAATATATGCTGGGGATCCATCCGTGTAAATGAGCCCTAAGGATGCAAGGCGTATGTGTACGCACAGTGTCTGCTCCCACTGTGTTGTATAAATCATTAGCTAGAACCCTCAGCTAATGCCAGACATCACCAATCAGGCTGATGTTTGACATTAACACTTTAGATGACGCTATCAAAGTTGATGGTAGTGTCCAAAAGTTTTAACGCCTTAAGAACATAGCGTTTTTCTGTTTTTGCACTTTTGTTTTTTCCTCACCTTTTTGTTTTTGCACCTTTGTTTTTTCCTCCTTACCTTTTAAAAATCATAACCCTTTCAATTTTGTACCTAAAAATCCATATGATGGCTTATTTTTTGCGCCACCAATTCTACTTTGTAGTGACACCAGTAATTTTACCCAAAAATATACGGCAAAAACGGAAAAATAAAATCATGAATGTATGAAGATTTGAAATAAAAAAAAAAATATATTTTTTTTTTAATTAAACATGTTCTGCAGTGTGTGTGTATTTATTTATGATATATATATATATATATATATATATTAAAAAAAAAAAAATATATATATATATATACACATGCACACACATGTTTCAAAATTGCCCCCCCACTTTTGTCACTGGCCCCCCACGTGCCCCCCTTAAATATGAATGCTGGAGACGCCACTGGGTCACACACACTACTGAGCCTCATTCTGACTTATTTTAAGGACATTACATCAAAGTGGGATCAGCCTGTAGTGTGGTTTTCCACTTTGATTTTGAGTGTGACTCCATATCCAGACCTCCATGGGTTGATAAATTTGATTTCCATTGATAATTTTTGTGTGATTTTGTTGTCAGCACATTCAACTATGTAAAGATGAAAGTATTTCATACTATTAGTTCATTCAGATCTAGGATGTGTTATCTTAGAGTTCCCTTTATTCTTTTCAGCAGTGTATTACTGATCAGTAATAGTAATCAATAGATTGGTACTGTATAAATAGTCCCATATGGGGACTGTAAAAAAATGAAAGATAAATGTAATAAGAAGTTTCAATAAATGTGAATAAGCTCCTTCCCCAATAAAACCCTCTTTTCCTATTTTGCAAATTAAAACAAAAATATTTTTTACAAACATATTTGATATTGCATTATGTGGAAATGTCTAAACTATTAAAATATAATGGTTATGATCTCGTATGGCAAACAGCGTAAATGTAAAAGAATTTTACATTGGTCCAAAATTGCAGATTTTTGGTCACATCACATCCTAGAAAAAAAAATGATATATTTGTGTACGTGTGTGTAAAGGTGTCCTAAATTGAATGTGATGACTAAAACTAATCATTACTATAAGGATGCAGCCAATTTTAGTTTTTTCCTTTTTATTTATTTCACACTACAGAATATCCGCTCAGAGATATTTTGGACAGATATTCAGAGAAAAGTGGCCACTGCCGAAATCCATCAGTGCTAGGAATGTGCTGATCTGCTCTGTCACCACTGAAGGCAATGCAGTCCATATTGATTTGCTCCAAAAAAATGAACATATCGTATATACTCGAGTATAAGCCGACCCGAAAATAAGCCGAGGCCCCTAATTTCACCCCAAAAACCCAGGAAAAGTTATTGACTCAACTATAAGCCTAGGGTGGGAAATACATCATCCCCCCATGTCATCATCCAGACCCCCGTCATCATCCAGACCCCCGTCATTAACACCCCCTTCATCATCACCGCCTGTCAATCCCTTCTCAGTGGTCTTCAACCTGCGGACCTCCAGATGTTTCAAAGCTACAACTCCCAGCATGCCCGGACAGGGCAAAAATCGTGCTGAAAAACTAGGCTTATACTCGAGTATATATGGTATTTATTCTTTTGCTGGCTTCGCAATCTTGAATTTCCTTGGCGCTGTGTTAATGGGTCAACGAAAAACCCAATCACACTAATGTAAGATTCATGCAGCAGAATGTCCTAGCAGAAATTCCGTAGTGTGAACCCTAAATTTTATTAGGCTATGTTCACATGGCAGAATTTCCATGTGGAATTTCTGTAGCAGAGTCTCATTGATTTCACTGGTGCATAAATCCGGATTCTGGCATCCGCAAAAACATTGAACTTGAACTCCGCACAGAATGCATTGCCGTATATGAGACGGCGCATTCACATGCGGTCATAGCGCAGGCATGTTATGCCGACGCCCACAGTCTGCAGAATGTCCGCACAGAGATTTTCCGTGCGGACATTCTGCTGTGCGAACCCAGCCTAAGGAAAGCTTGTATTTTGCAGGCACAATTAAACTTTGCAAAGAAACCACAATTTATTTCCTAAAATATGCTTTAAAATAAGAAAAAAAGAAATAATAATAATTTGTGAGGTGAAATAATAATAATAAAAAAATAATAAAAATGCAATTTTGATAATTTGGTGGTTTCTTTTTTAAGCTGTTCACCTGTTATCAGTGCGATTACAACGACACCCCATATCTACAGGGTGGGCCATTTATATGGATACACCTTAATAAAATGGGAATGGTTGGTGATATTAACTTCCTGTTTGTGGCACATTAGTATATGTGAGGGAGGAAACTTTTCAAGATGGGTGGTGACCATGGCGGCCATTTTGAAGTTGGCCATTTTGAATCCATCTTTTGTTTTTTCAATAGGAAGAGGGTCATGTGACACATCAAACATATTGGGAATTTTACAAGAAAAACAATGATGTGCTTGGTTTTAATGTAACTTTATTCTTTCATGAGTTATTTACAAGTTTCTGACCACTTATAAAATGTGTTCAATGTGCTGCCCATTGTGTTGGATTGTCAATGCAACCCTCTTCTCCCACTCTTCACACACTGATAGCAACACCACAGGAGAAATGCTAGCACAGGCTTCCAGTATCCGTAGTTTCAGGTGCTGCAGAATGGGCAAAACAAAAATTGGAACAGGACCCTCAGTTTACGCAGAAAATTTTGTTCAGTGATGAGGCAAACTTTTATGTGAATGGTGAAGTTAACAAACAAAACCACCGCTATTGGTCTGACACTAACCCACATTGGATAGATCCCTCCAAGACTGTAGGAACACAAAAATTGATGGTATGGTGTGATATGAGATGTGCAGCACCTAAAACTACGGATACTGGAAGCCTGTGCTAGCATTTCTCCTGCGGTGTTGCTATCAGTGTGTGAAGAGTGGGAGAAGAGGGTTGCATTGACAATCCAACACAATGGGCAGTACATTGAACACATTTTATAAGTGGTCAGAAACTTGTAAATAACTCATGAAAGAATAAAGTTACGTTAAAACCAAGCACATAATTGTTTTTCTTATGAAATTCCCAATAAGTTTGATGTGTCACATGACCCTCTTCCTATTGAAAAAACTAAAGTTGGATTCAAAATGGCCGACTTCAAAATGGCCACCATGGTCACCACCCATCTTGAAAAGTTTCCCCCATCACATATACTAATGTGCCACAAACGAGAAGTTAATGTCACCAACCATTCCCATTTTATTAAGGTGTATCCATATAAATGGCCCACCCTGTAGTTTAAAAAAAGTATATTTACATTTTTTTTAAAGGAGGTTGCTTAAATAAAAAACTCAAAAAATGTGGTGAGCAGGAGGAAGAGCAATGGTCACTGGGGTATTGCAGTGATAGTTTTAGGGTCTATTGGTGGTGTTAACCCTTAAATGTTGTGACGCCAGGGTGAGGTTTCCTCAATGTAGTAATCCTACCGCCAACTGTCCCACAAACAGCAGGGATAAATAACGGAATGTCCACAGCAGATTTTAGGAAGTAAACTTGAAGTAACTTTACTGTATATTTTATGCAACGGAATGGAACATAAGTCTTTGCAAGTGAGAACCGTGGTACAGGTTCCTCACAGGTTTGCTGGGACTCCGGAATCAATGAGCTTTGATGCTAGCCACTGTGCTACTATTTTTAGGAGATTTGAGTTTCTAGTAGTCACACAGAATTCAGTAGTTTGAGCTTGGAGTAACTCACGGTTTTGTGGCTGCTAGGTATTAGGCTTCAGGCCTAGCTTGAATTGATGCTGAAGACATGATTAGATTTGCTTGCTTTAAGTGTCAGGAACAAGAGACTAGAATTTAGTGGCTGCAGCCCCTTATATATTAAGTGGGCGGGACAAAGCTCATTGGTCAGCAGAACCTGTCAGTCCTGACCCAGTGAACTCTGGGTATCACATGACCCAAAGGTCCTTAAACCATAATACAATTTAATAAAAGGCACGTGGCCTCTAAGGTCCTATACAGAGGTATTCCTATATAACATATTAAATATATATAGATTTATACATTAAATACCATTTATATGAGGCGACTAGTGGTTAGCCCTACAGGAGAGCCCTATTGACATGGAGGGACTCTGGCTGAGGGGACTTTGGACAAAAGGGACAGGACCAGGTCCTGTACTGGGATACCACAAAAATATTCTATCAGGCGCATTAACAGCCTAAGACTAAACAGTCACCCTGGTCCTCGTCTCACTGCGCGACTCCGTTCCTCTTCTATTTATCTGCCTCTGGTCCCGGCGAGCCGCCATGTGGCCAGCCATTTTACACAGATGTTTGTGTGTAAAGCAGAAGTCATTTTCTCTATGCAAGTCTATGCAAGAGACACTCATAGACTTACATAGAAAATGGGACTTCCCTTTTACACACAAACCCCTGTGTGGAACAGCTTTCCAATGTTAAATTTAACACAACAACCCTAGCACAAAAAAAAGCCTGGGGCACAAAACCCCATTTTACTTGAAACTTTACCTAATACATAACTTTTCATGAGTGTATAATATAATATGAAAATAGTGACTGAAACCACAGTTAAAAACTTAAAAATGTTAAACATACTTGGTTTGGTAAAAAAGTTGACTATATTTAAAAATAGTGCAATAATAATAAAGCATATAACAATAGGTAATATTATAAAAATATTAAAACAGAATAAAGAGAATATATTATGTTGCAAGATTGCTGTCTTAGTTTAGATTTTCCATCACAAATAATATATTTTTTTTGTTTAGCTGTACATATTATAGTAAAATTAAATGTGTCCTCACAAATTACAATTGATCCTGCAAAATATAACCTCTTAAGGATGCAGGGCGTACGCCCTGCGCCCGATCCTGGTATATAATGCAGGGCCCCGGTGACTAATGATAGCCAGGACCCTTGGCTAATAGCATGCGGCACCGATTGTTGTGAAATCGCGATGTCCCGATCAGCTAGAACACGAGCGGAGGGTCCATTACCTGTCTCCGTTGCGTCTGATCGGCGATTGATTGCTCCAAGCCTGAGATCCAGGCTTGAGCAATCATCTGCCGATAACACTGAACATCTCCATGTTAATGCATGGGGCTGATCTGTGTATAAGATCGGTATGTGCAGTGCTATAGCCACTAGAGGGGGCTATAGCATTGCAAAAAAAAATAAAAAATATAAAAGTTAATAAATATCATTTAACCTCTTCCCTAATAAAAGTAAGAATCACCCCCCTTTTCCCAATTGCAAAAAAAAAAAAACAGTGTAAATAAAAATAAACATGTAGTATCGCCTCGTGCGTAAATGTCCGAACTATAAAAATATATCATTAATAGTGTTGAGCGGCATAGGCCATATTCGAATTCGCGAATATTCGCGAATATATGGACGAATATTCGTCATATTCGCGAATATTCGCATATTCGTAATATTCTCGTTATATTTTCGCATATGTGAATATTCGCATGCACGAAAATTCGCATATGTGAATATTCGCGTGTGCGAAAATTTGCATATGTACATTTTCGCATATGCGAAGATTCGCACACCGGCCTCACACAGTAGTATTAGAGCCTTCTTTACACCACAAGATGGAAGCAGAGAGGGGTGATCACTGTGATGTGTACTGTGAAAAAAAAATAAAATAAAAAAAAAATAAAAAAAACGAATATTCGTAATTACGAATATATAGCGCTATATTCGCGAATATTCGCGAATTCGCGAATATGCGATATTCGCGAATAAAATTCGAATTGCGAATATTCGCGAGCAACACTAATCATTAATTAAACCGCACGATCAATGCCATAGGTGCAAAAAAATTCCAAGGTCCAAAATAGCATATTTTTGTTCACTTTTTATATCATGAAAAAATTTATAAAAAGCAATCAAAAAGTCCGATCAATATAAAAATGGTACTGATAAAAATTTCAGATCGCGGTGCAAAAAAAATTTGCCCCATACTGGCCCGTATGTGGAAAAATAAAAAAGTTATAGGGGTCAGAATATGACAATTTTAAATATATAAATTTTCCTGCATGTAGTTATGATTTTTTTCAGAAGTACAACAAAATCAAACCTATATAAGTAGGGTATCATTTTAACCGTATGGACCTACAGAATAAAGATAAGGTGTTAATTTACTGAAAAATGTACTGTGTAGAAACGGAAGCCCTCAAAATTTACAAAATGGCATTTTTTCTTCAATTTTGTCGCACAATGAATTTTTTTTCCGTTTCGACGTGGATTTTTGGTGAAATGACTAATGTTACTGTAAAGTAGAATTGGTGGCGCAAAAAATAAGCCATGATATGAAATTTTAGGTGGAAAATTGTAAGCGTTATGATTTTTAGAAGGTGATGAGGAAAAAAATCAAAATGGAAAAACCCTGCGTCCTTAAGGGGATAAACCATCATATGGGTCTGTGAATGGAAAAATAAAGGAGTTATGTCTCTTAAAAATAAAAAAATGAAAATGCAAAAATGAAAACTGTCTGTGTTTTAAAGCGGTTAAAGGGGTACTCCCGAGGAAAACTTTTTTTTTTTTTTTTAAATCAACTGGTGCCAGAAAGTTAAACAGATTTGTAACTCACTTCTATTAAAAAATCTTAATCTTCCAGTACTTTTTAGGGGCTGTATACTAAAGAGAAATAAAAAAAAAGAAATGCATTTCCTCTGATGTCATGACCACAGTGCTCTCTGCTGACCTCTGCTGTCCATTTTAGGAACTGTCTAGAGCAGGAGAAAATCCCCATAGCAAACATATGCTGCTCTGGACAGTTCCTAAAATGGACAGCAGAGATCAGCAGAGAGCACTGTGGTCACGACATCAGAGGAAATGCATTTCTTTTTTGGATTTCTCTTTAGTATACAGCTCCTAAAAAGTACTGGAAGGATTAAGATTTTTTTAATAGAAGTGATTTACAAATCTGTTTAACTTTCTGGCACAAGTTGATTTAAAAAAAAAAAAAGTTTTCCACGGGAGTACCCCTTTAAGGAGGCTGTTTTGACTTTCACAAGGTCATTTAACCCCCTTAAGCCAGGGATAATGTCTTCTTAGGGTTATACATGTGTGGAGTGGTTTTCTTTTATCTTTCCTTTCTTTTTTCAGCAAGACAGTTGCAGCCTGGGCAGTACAGAACGCGATGCGGACAACAAACCTATCAAATACTGCTGTGTTTACTTCCCAGACGGCACCGCCTCACTGACAGCTGTCAAAGCAGGACTAACCATACGAGAAATGCTAACAGGGGTCTGTGAGAAGCGAGGGTATAATTCTTCAGATGTTAAAGTGTATCTGGCTGGAAATGAGCAGGTATTTGTATGGAGAAATGCACAGACATTGTGGGGGGATAATTGGAAGGGTACTCCACCCCTAGACATGTCATCCCTATTCTTTGGATAGGGGATAGCATGTCTAGGGGCGGAGTACCCCTTTAATACTGTTGGGCTCATTAAATGGTAACATCTACAGAAAACCAAAAAATATTGGTGAAGATAGTGAACACTGGTATCAATGATAACAGTTACATTCCAGCAATTCTTGTTAGAGAATAAACTCCTCCATAGATAAAAGTAATAAAGTGCAGGTGTTTAGGCAATGTTAAGACATATAGAAGATATCCTCTGGTAGTCTCCAGATCTGGATGTGACATTTAGACTTTCTGCTCTCTACTTCTCATTACTAGTGTTGCTCACGAATATTCGCAATTCGAATATTATTCGCGAATATCACATATTCGCGAATTCGCGAATTTCGCGAATATAGCGCTATATATTCGTAATTACGAATATTCATTTTATTTATTTTTTTTCTCTTCACAGTACACATCACAGTGATCATCCCTCTCTGCTTTCAGCTTGTGTGGTGTAAAGAAGGCTCTAATACTACTGTGAGAGACTGGTGTGCGAAAATTAGCATATGCTAATTTTCGCATATGCGAATTTTCGCGAAATACTAATTTTGTATGGGCTAATATTCACATATGTTAATTTTCGCATACGCGAATGTTCGCATATGCGAAAATAAAACGAGAATATAACGAATATGCGAATATGCGCGAATATATGACGAATATTCATCCATATATTCGCGAATATTCGCGAATTCGAATATGGCCTATGCCGCTCAACACTACTCATTACTTACATTACTTCCATTCAAAAATAGTTTGAGTTTCTCCCATACATTTAACAACTTTGGTAACGACAACCAACGTCCTTACATGCGTGAAACAGCTGTCCCAGCTCTAGGGTTGCCAAGCTCTCTACTCACATATATTGGTCAGGTGTTAAACATTGGCCCTCATTTATTATTCTAAACCCCACTTGTTTTGTCGGGTTTTTTTGTCGCATCTTTGTCTGCGACATGTCGCAGACATTGTGCGCCAGACCCGATTTGGATTCTCCCAACCCCGAAAAAGGGGCGTAACCCGACATTTCTGAGCTTTCCCACTTATTTATAAAGCTTTCCAACCCAAATTTGTTGAATTGTTGTGGATTTTTTCCCGACAACTCAGAGGAGTTGGAAACCAAGTCAAAAAGACGCACGTGCGACAAACAGGATGCGACATAATAATAAATACCAGGGGAAAAAAGCAATCGGGTAAGAAAGCAACATAGACTTACAACCCGATTTTCTAAGTTATTGCAGTTTATTTGCAGTATTTTTTTTTAACCAAAATTAAAACAAATACAGTGGTCCCTCAAGTTACAATATTAATTGGTTCCAGGACAACCATTGTATGTTGAAACCATTGTATGTTGAGACCAGAACTCTATGGAAACCTGGTAATTGGTTCTGAAGCCACAAAATGTCATCCAAAAATAGGAAAAAGTGAGAATTAAAGAAAAATAAGTAGATAACTAATACAGATAAAGCAAATCCTTACATATAAAAGTAAGAAAGATCTGCTGGGAGCTGTAAATCACTGTCAGTGTTTCCCAACCAGAGTGCCTCCAGCTGTTGCAAAACTACAACTCCCAGCATGCCCGGACAGCCGTTGGCTGTCCGGGCATGCTGGGAGTTGTAGTTTTGCAACAGCTGGAGGCACCCTGGTTGGGAAACAATGGTTTATGTAGAGGACAGGAGCTTCTTCAGGGTCCTATACAGTGCAAACAGTGTCCCAAGTGGAGCCGCCCTTACTTGGTGTCCAAAGGAGTAACTAACCCTGGCACAGGTAAGGAGTAGTACAGAACTTGTAGTTCCTCCCTGTACTGTAGGGGGCGCTACCAGATGGCAGTCAGTGCATGCACTTCAGTAATACAGGTGATTTACCAGTAAAATGCCCATTCTGATTGGTCAGTTCCTCCAGTTGTGACATGTTTCGGAGAGCTGGACTGTCCGTAGTATTGTATGTTGAGTCTGGTTTCAAGTTACAATGGTCCAGAAACAAACATTGTATATTGAAACTATTGTATGTTGAGGCTATTGTAAGTTGAGGGATCAGTGTAGTCTAATGTAAATATGATATATCCTATTCAAGTCAATTGAATTCAACCTCTACTTGCTACATAGGCACTCTTTGATCTATTTCTTCCTCACCAGTCCCATCTGTATCCTAGTCCTGACTGCTGAGATTCCAAGGACTTGTAAAAGACCAGTCAAAAGTAATCTGACATTGCCATTGCTATTTTACTATACAAATTTACCAACACTTGCTATTGCCAATTCATGTGCAACTATCACCTCTGTACCAGGTATAGAGGTGCAGACACAACCAGTTCGGGCATAATGAGATAAAACAGATGCTCCTTCTTTCCTTAGTGCCCTGTATATCAAGATGCAGTTTTTGTGGCTTTGTTTTTTCTTAATTAGTGAGTCTTAGTCTTGTTTTTTTATTTTATTTGGTGTTTTAGCCCTGCCTGTTTACCGTGACAAGTCATGTGCTTCTTTCATCATTTGACTCAAGGATTTCTATTAAAGAAATGGGGAGAAGAAAACGGCTTTAAAAATGCCAATGCTAAACCCACATGGCATTTTTTTGGCATTTTTTTGGGCCTCCTTAGACTTCTTTTTCATAGAAATACCAAGATTTTGTCCAAAATAAATAAATTAAAAAAAAGTCATAGTCTTAACATGCTGCGATTGAAAAAAAGACTGCCACTGAGCCCAAAATTTCTGAAAAACGCCAAGGGAAAAAAACATTTCATTAATCCTATCCTATTGCCTTTCAGCTACATAGCTGCTTTATGACCAGATCATAAGTCAATTTTAATCTGGTACATAGTTAGGCAAACCACTTAACAAATCAAACAGTGGATTTTGCATTGGTTGTTTCCCAGCATTTTCAGAACAATAAATAATAAATATATACAATATCATTTAGACAGACATTTATTACCTGACTGCCTTCTCACCTCCCAGACATCGCAGCCATAGAGTGATACTGCCATATATAAACTGACCACTAGATGGCGCATTTGATCTGTGCATGGTCAAAAAATCAATTTTAGACCCAAAAATCATATAACCAGAATCAATGATAAAACCAACAGCACATAAGGTAACAATAGAGTTTGGAATCTGAAATATAAAAGTATTATTTGCAGATCAGCTAGTCTGTTGGCTGCTTAACAGATAATGACTGTAAATTGGAAAGCGTTCTGTATTGCTGTTCTGTTCACAGCAGGCCATGTGCTGGACTTCATAGGGCCACCAAATACTAGACAGTGCACACTGTCCAATGGCAGAACCCGTAGGGATTTCTGATGCTTCCAACCTGTCATTTAGTCATTCCTTGTGACATCACCACAGGGAAGCCACTATACGTAGAGCTTGTAACATGTTTATGTGTTGAGCTGAATGAAGTATTGCATATAGATTGATAGTCTGAAATGTTCATGTTTACTTTCTCTACCTTGCCTACAAAGTTGCCCACAAGTAGTCAAACGTTTATAGTCCATGACCTTTATAAATTAGCCTTTTCTGACTTCAAATATACTGAAAGTGTAGACTAGACCGTATATATGTCATGCCATGCCTCAGGTCACATGGTACAACACTTCATACAATTTGAATGGAATAAGTTTCTTTTTTTAGCGTACTACTGTGATTAAACCTATCCTAAATGCATGCCACGGACACATAACATATTTGTCAACACTTTTTGTGGAAATTCCACAAATCTTTTTGGACTAAAGGTACCAATTCACATAAAAGTTAAAGGGGTACTCAACCCCTGCACATCTTATCCTCTATCCAAAGGATAGGGGATAAGATGTCTGATCGTGGGGGTCCTGCCGCTGGGGAACCCCGCGATCTCGGCTGCGGCACCCCAGACATGCTCTGTGCCGGATGACTGGTGACGGGGCAGAGGCTCTTGACGTCATGACCATGCCTCCCTCAATGCAAGTCTATGGGAGGGGGCGTCACGCCCCTTCCCATAGACTTACATTGAGGGGGCATGGCCGTGAAGTCACGGGCCTCTGGCGCTGCACCCGACGCTCTAAACCAACGCCGGGTGCAGTAGGGAGATCATGGGGGTCCCCAGCAGCGGGACTTCCCCCCCCGATCAGACATCTTATCCCCTATCCTTTGGATAGGGGATAAGATGTCTAGGGGCGCAGTATCCCTTTAATGGAAATCAACAGTTTCAACCAAAACTATCATTTATCGAGTAACAAATTATTGTTACGTTAAAAGAAATTGTCCAAGTCTGGAATTCTTGGCTGATAGTCGGCTACAATGCCTCCAGAAAGTCTTTAGACCCTTTTGCTTTATTCACGTTTAGTTCTGTTGCTGCCTTTTTCTTAAGTAAAAAAAAAAAAAAAACATGATTTTTTTTTAAAAATCTCTCTTAGCATTAGGCACAACATAACAAAATGTGAAAAAAGTTACAAGGTCGAAAGAATTTCCAATTGCCTTGTATAAGATCTGTCATTCTGGAAAGATCTTTTGTTCACTAACAATCTTTCTGGAAAGAATATTCCCTGAAAAGACTGTTCTTCCCACCCCCGGGGGTCATTTATAATGTTTGGATAACTGTAATGGCCAATATGGACAAAAATGTGTATGATTGCGTTTATGAAGCAATGGTTCATCAGACTATCATTTGTTCAACAGTTGTTGGACCATCAACCTACTTCTGTCTAATGTCTATGGCCACCTTTAAAGGGGTACTCAGCTGCTAGACATCTTATCCCCTATCCAAAGATTAGGGGATAAGATGTCTGATCGTGGGGGTCCCACTTCTTGGGCCCCCCGCGATCTCCCACAGCACCCAATGTTCTAAACAAACACCGGGTTCTTGCAGCAGTGGTCGTGACTCCCCCTCCCATAGACATGAATGGAGGGGGTGTGGCGTGACGGCAGGAGGGGGCGTGGCTGTTATGTCACGATCACGGCCTCGGGCTGCGAGTGTTGTGAACAAAATGTACAGAACGCTGGAGCACCGGAGTACCCCTTTAAACCTCAGTCAACTAAAGATGGCACATAGACATGTGTACAAATTGGGTCCAAGCATTACATCTGGGACCAAAAAGTATTTATGAAGTAAAACATGGTGACAAAAGGGCAGCAGTAATAGAAAGGCTATGAAATAATTGTTTTAGTAGGTAGAATAGAAATGAAGAATCACTCAAACGCGCAACACCATGAGGGCAAAACTGACAAAATTGCTAAATAAAGGAACACGTGTAGAAAATTGTGGAAAAATGTGTTATGCACTTTATGAAATTTATAAAATTAGTTTATCAGCCATGTAACCATGCAAAACATATATACATTCCTATAGGACACTTGACAGTTCCAAGCCAAGTATTTCAGAATCCCAACTTTGTACATGAAGGGGCAACTCTTTGAGACGACCAACTTAAAGGGTACCTCTCATCAAATAAACTTTTGATATATTTTAGATTAATGAATGTTGAATAACTTTCCAATAGCATGTTAATGAAAAATATGCATCTTTCTATTGTATTTTTCCCGATCAGTCCTGTCAGCAAGCATTTCTGACTCATGCTGGAGTCCTAAACACTCAGAGCTGCCAGCCTGCTTTGTTCACAGCCAAAGAGGCTGTGAACAAAGCAGGCTGGTAGCTCTGAGTGTTCTCCTTTGTGAACAAAGCAGACTGGCAGCTCGTAGTGTTTAGGACTCCAGCATGAGTCTGAAATGCTTGCTGCCAGGACTGGTAGGGAGACCCCTAGTGGTCATTTCTTCAAAGTGGAAAATTAAATAGAAAGAAGCATTTTTTTTAATAACATGCATTTGTAAAGTTATTCTGCATACATTAATCTATAATATATCAAAAGTTTTTTTGATGAGAGGTACCCTTTAAATTGTTGTGAAAAATGCCCTTCTGAAGCCGTAAAGGGGCACTCTTCCAGACCTTTCTGTATACTGTATCTTTGTATTTGCTGAAGACATGTATACATTGCAGCATCCGTTTTACTGTGCAATATCATGTTTGTACTTCCAGAAGGCACTGGCCCTGGATCAGGACTGCAGTGTTCTTTCTGACCAGGAGGTGAAGCTAGAGAACAGGATCAGTTTTGAGTGAGTTACGTCTTCTTTTTTCACATTATTCTACATAAGAATACAATACAATCTTCTTGAGAGCAACAGTAATTGCTATAATATCTGCAACCGGTGACAATGAAAATTGCATTTTCCTAATAGACACAGTACTGCCTGAGATTACACACGACTACATCCTCCCTCATCAGACAAATGTAAAACATTATTATTATTTTTTTACACACAACTTAATTCATATTACAGAAAAATATGTTTTCACTGGGGTCTTCTCATTCTCACATTTACATAATATTGGTCACAATAACTAACACAGTTGACATTTTAAAAAGGTCATTTCTATCTTCTGTTCAATAAAAATGAAATGTTTCCATTTCTGAACATACTGCATGTTAGAAAGCATCCAAAAAGTAAGGAGGATTAAAGGGGTACTCCTCTGGAAAAAATTTTTTTTTTAATCAACTAGTGCCAAAAAGTTAAACAGATTTGTAAATTACTTCAATGAAAATATCTTAATCCTTCCAGTACTTATCAACTGCTGTTATGATCCAAAGGAAGTTCTTTTCTTTTTTAATTTCCTTTCTGTCTGACCACAGTGCTCTTTGCTGACACCTCTGTCCATTTTAGGAAGTGTTCAAAGTTGGAGCAAATCCCCATAGAAAACCTATCCTGCTCTGGACAGTTCCTAAAATGGACCGAAGTGTCAGTAGAGAGCACTGTGGTCAGACAGAAAGGAAATTCAAAAAGAAAAGCACTTCCTGTGGATCATAGCAGCAGCTGATAAGTACCGGAAGGATTAAGATTTTTTAATAGAAGTAATTTACAAATCTGTTTAACTTTCTGGCACCAGTTGACTTATAATATCTGCTGGGAGCTGTAAATCACTGCCTATGTCAGTGTTTCCCTAGCAGGGAGCCTCCAGCTGTTGCAAAACTACAACTCACAGCATGCCCGGACAGCCAAAGGCTGTCCGGGCATGCTGGGAGTTGTAGTTTTGGAACAGCTGGGGGCACCCTGCTTGGGAAACACTGGTCTATGTAGAGGACAGGAGCTTCTTCGGGGTCCTGTACAGTACACGCAATGTCCTAAAAAAGTAACATGGAGCCGCCCTTACCTGGTGTCCAAAGGAGCAGGTAACCCTGGTACAGGTAAAGAGTACAGAACATGTAATACCTCCCTGTACTGTAGGGGGTGCTAT
Organism: Hyla sarda; assembly: GCF_029499605.1. Classification (NCBI taxonomy): domain Eukaryota; kingdom Metazoa; phylum Chordata; class Amphibia; order Anura; family Hylidae; genus Hyla; species Hyla sarda. Next base: position 326,112,563 of record NC_079192.1, read on the forward strand.
CAGACACCAGTCAGTGCATACACTTCAGTAATACAGGTAAAGAGTACAGAACATGTAATACCTCCCTGTACTGTAGGGGGTGCTACCAGACACCAATAAGTACATACACTTCAGTAATACAGGTAAAGAGTACAGAACATGTAATACCTCCCTGTACTGTAGGGGGTGTTACCAGACACCAATAAGTACATACACTTCAGTAATACAGGTAAAGAGTACAGAACATGTAATACCTCCCTGTACTGTAGGGGGTGCTATCAGACACCAGTCAGTGCATACACTTCAGTAATACAGGTAAAGAGTACAGAACATGTAATACCTCCCTGTACTGTAGGGGGTGCTACCAGACACCAATAAGTACATACACTTCAGTAATACAGGTAAAGAGTACAGAACATGTAATACCTCCCTGTACTGTAGGGGGTGTTACCAGACACCAATAAGTACATACACTGCAGTAATACAGGTAAAGAGTACACAACATTTAATACCTCCCTGTACTGTAGGGGGCGCTACCAGACATCAGTCAGTGCATACACTTCCGTAATGCAGGGGTTTTACCAGTGAATGCCCATTCTGATTGGTCAGATCTTCCAGCCATTGACAGGTATCACAGATCTGGACTGTATGTAGTATTGTATGTTGAGTCTGGCTTCAACTTACAATGGTCCAGAAAAGACCTTTGTATGTTGAAACTATTGTATGTTGAGGCCGTTGTAAGTTGAGGGATCACTGTAGTAGTATGCTGAATACTGAAGTCCTGTGGTCTGGATTAGTTTATTGATGTTGCTAGAAATCTAAGGATTCTTAGGATGTTTCTATAACGTAAATGACCTTTTAGTTTTTTAAAGTATATCAAACTAAATGTTATTAAGAAATGAAACATTAAAGACTTATGATGTACAACAATTTCTTTATTTCTTGTTTCACAGCAAAGGTGTATAACAAGTGTAAAATCCAGGGGTTTTATGGCCCTTTTACAAAGTGCAAATAGTGAAACAGACGTTGCATCATTTACGTAGCACTAAAATTAACCATTTGTTGTGCAAAGGTCCGTTCACACATGCATATTTTGCTGTAGATTGTCTTCTGCTTATTTTCTGCTGGTAAGTGCTCCATCCCACTGCGGACATTCCGCTGTCGGAATTTCACTACGGAAATTTGCTTGCAGCATAGTCATGTAGTTTTCAATGAGATTTGGCTGCTCTGTGTGTACTGCGTATTTTCTGCAGGGGAATCTGCCGGTGGAAAGTACGTCTACACAAAGAATGAACACGTTCATTCTTTGGGCGTAATTCTAACGGACTGTATTGCCCTGTATGCGATGGTGCACATCTGCGCAATCTAACCGCCAACGATTTGGGATATTTAGACAGCAGATTTCTTCCAGTGGAATGTCCCAAGTGTGAACAGACTTTGAGTCAATAATAAAATAAGCTTTAAAAAATAAGCAACAGAAAATCAGCTGCAGAGAATCTGCGTCAAAATTTGAAGCAAAACCCGCATGTGTGAACGTATTGTGAACAGGGAATATACTACTGACTACATTGGAAGTGAACGGCCGCATTAACAATTCAGTGATCACTCAGCAACCCAACAACTGTGCAGTTTTAACAAGAGCTATTAAACTTGTTGGCCCATCTAAAAGTATCTATCTTCATTACCACCCTATTCCTCCCTTATGTAATGTAATCAAAATGCAGAGCTCCATGAAGGCACATGTACTGCTTTTAATGGAATAAATTGTGGCTCGTAGGAGTCCTGACCACAGTTTAACCAATTTACTTGACAGTGATTGATAATGTTGTTAATACACATACGAGGATTGTTGTAGATAGATGCTGGCAGACACAGCAGAAAAATAGGCCGCGGCTGTGATAGGTTGATATAGGGTATAGTGTAGTATTGGAGGTTTAGAGGGGGATGGAGTAAACCAAAAGTAGGTCACCAACATTATATCCCATCAGAAAGCAGGAGCAAGTAGGACGGTCCAGGTCATACATTGCCTACAAATTTGGCAGACGCACAGCGCAGCAGCTCTAGTGAACAAAAGCTGTGTTGCGTGTGAAGATAGGGAGTCATTCCAGCACTACCTCCTAATTCTTTATAGGGTAGCAGGCAGGCAGCTGTAAATAGAGGCAATATCTGTAAGAGGGAAGAGAAATCACAGGAAAGGGAATTCAGGTCACAACAAACCCTGGCACCATCAAAACAAAGGTGCAGTACAAAACAAAGAAACTGAAACATAATTACTGATCTTTTATAGTCACTTCACTATATTGTTATTAGTTCTATGTGCAGGGCTGCCATCAGAAATTTTGGGGTCTCTTCCACAGCTCAAAGCCTGGGCCCCCGATCTCTTGTAGCTACCCCCAGGGCATGACTGCCATCTTCCCTATCATCCATAAAAGAAATGTTTTAAACACAGGACAAGAAAAACAAGAGCCCGTGAGTTCAATGAGGAAGGAAGGAAAGAGGAAATATCACCATACATATTACTATCATACTGTTACTGATCAAATCCTGTATACTACAGAGCTTAAAGGGGTACTCCACTACCTTACTTCTTATCCCCTATACACAGGATATATATCATAGTGTCCCGCAATCGCAATGCATTTTTATACTGGCCGTGGTTTTGGCAGCATAAAACTGATCACAGGTTCCCTCTAACTGTAGGTAACTATATTAAAGTATACTTAATTAAAAGACAATAAACAACTTGAATTGCAAAAAAAAAAAAAAAAAAAGAAGAGAAACAAAGTGCCCGCTCCCTAACACAATAATAACAGCAGATCTTCACTCCCAAGACACCCCCTCTTATAACAGATCTCCCCTCTCCAGCCCCCCCCCTTTATAACAGGGTCACCCCTCTCCAGCCCCCCCTTTATAACAGGTCTCCCCCCTCCAGCCCCCCCCCCTTATAACAGGTCTCCCCTCTCTAGCCCCCCCCCTTATAACAGGGTCTCCCCTCTCCAGCCCCCCCCTTATAACAGGTCTCCCCTCTCTAGCCCCCCCTTATAACAGGTCTTCCCTCTCCAGCCCCCCCTTTATAACAGTTCTCCCCTCTCCAGCCCCCCCCTTATAACAGGTCTCCCCTCTCTAGCCCCCCCTTATAACAGGTCTTCCCTCTCCAGCCCCCCCCTTTATAACAGTTCTCCCCTCTCCAGCCCCCCTTATAACAGGTCTGCCCTCTCCACCCCCCCCACTCACACAGCAGGACTCTCAGCCCCTCTTCCTCACATAGTAATAAGACCAGGTTCTCCTCTTCCCCAGTGTAGCAGATCTTCCCCTGAGCAGCTTCAGTTCCTGTGTGCCGTCAGTAGGAGGGGCCAGAACCAGTGAGGAGAAGGCAGACAGTAGAGGCCGCAGTGAGCGTTCTGTCTGTACAATATGTAGTACAGACTCTATAGCCTCTGGACCTCCGGTCACTGTGTCAGCTGTCAGTCTCAGGACCTGTGTGTGCTGCTGTAGCTGCGGTGCACAGGTCCTGAGTTCTCAGGCTGACACACTGACTGATCTAAATGTGTGTCGGGACTCCTAGCCTCCAGCCACTGCCAATGTTCTGGCTGCTGCAGGGGGGTGCAGTGGGCCGGGCCTCCTTGGGAGCTCGGGCCCCTCACTGGAGTACTGGTTGTAGTAGCCTCCTGTCTATGTGTCCATGAAACAGGAAGCGGCACGGCCACACTAGGGCCCCCACACAGCGGCCCCTCGGCCATGCTTCTTTGACACTCTAAAACATACAGTATATAAAGCTATAGCATCCTTACTCTGACAGCTATTTCACTGCGACAACAGCTTTATTTGCTTAACCTATATGACAGGTGCACTTTAAGCATTTTACCTTATTTAAAAAGATCCATAAACCATTTACATTGTAATTTCTGTTCAGATTTATTTTTATATCTTGTGCTTTACGTTGACAATTTGTCACATTTTTAGATTACAGATCGAACCAATGAATAAAAGTTTGCGCATTGTGTCTAAGCCCACAAAGAGCATTCATGAGGCTTTACAGTCAGCTTTGAAGAAGTATGGCCTGGATAACCAACATGTTGTCCTGCAGAGGGTAAGTGCTGAATTTATGTTTCCTAATACATTCCTATCAGCCATATGACAGCAAACTGTTTATAGATGAATAGACAGCAGTGGATATATGGACCCATAGTAAAGTGCCAACAAATGGATTATGTTCACCATAAATTCATAGTGGATCTTTATATGTGGTGTGCAACAGATTCATCAACATGGTGTATGCCTTAGGCTAAAAACATCAGGGCGTTACCTCAGATCAACTATTTCCCTATCCATGGCTCCAGCATACAAAGAAAAACTATATAATTCTAGGTTTGTGGGAAAAGATTCATTATAACTTGTATTTTATTTATTTAAATGCTACTTTTGGACTTGAGAGTCCAGTTGCCGGTCCTAATCAGTGATGGCCAGCTTTCTATGAATGCGCAGTCATGCATGGAAGACTGACAGTCATTGACTGAGACCGCCCACTGGACTCCCAAGCCGAGAAGAAGCATGGATTTAAAAGAATAAAACACAAGTTGTACTACATTTTATCTCACAAAACTATATATTAAAGGAAAACGGTCAGCTTATCGGTATATTCAAATGTATTCGATTATCGGTATATTCAAATGAGGTGCTAGCTGGCACTCTGACATCAGTGCCGTGCCGCAGCGCCACCCAGCTCATCAATATTCCTCTCCTCCCTCCGCCTCTACCTCTTCTCCCCGCTCTGTAATGAAGAGAGAGGGAAGTAATATTGATGAGCTGGGCGGCCTTGTGGCCCGGCTCTGACATCAGAGTGCCAGTTAGCACCTAATTTGCATATACAGAAAATAGAAGATTAAGGCCGAACGGCACGGCGGATCCGGGCACGGTAAAGATCAAACTGATCAGTGTCCCCCGCACTACCCGCCAGGACCACTGGTTAGTGCAGGGGGAGAAAGCTGACAGTTTTCCTTTAAAGGGGTGGTCCACCATAAGGTGATTTTAATACATACCTGGCAGGCAGTAATGGACATGCTTAGGAAGGATCTGTGCTGGTCTTGGGGCTAAATGGCTATGTTGTGAGATTACCATAACACTGTGGCTAGCTTTTTGTGAACTTGTATTTCCTGTTTGACTTTTCTTTTTTTGACTACAAATCCCACAGTTCCATCTTCCTCCTTCCCACACATCAGCCACCCACCCATTGAAACCCATTCAAATCAGTGTGGTTTTCAATCAGGGTGCCTACAGCTGTTGCAGATTAATCTCTCTCCCACCAAGCGATCGCTCCACCCATTGAAGCAGACAGGCTCCCTGTCATCAGCTGACTAGTGAGTCAGGTCTCGGCCGCATTGCAAGCTGGGAAAAATCTGAGACAACAGTCATTTTGTATGCTTGTAAAAATAAATATTAGAGTGAAAATCACATAAGAATTGTGAGAAAACCATCACACACAGGTACAGACACTATATTATGAACTACACTAACTTTACAGTCCCTGTAGCATAGTCAAATAAAAAAAAATCCTAGAATACCCCTTTAAGCTTGCTCAGCCACTCTTGATCTATAAGATGTTGCCTTCGGTTTGGACAGAATGATCAGCGTGACTGGTTCCCTGATACAAAGTATCACAACAAACGTACAATTGATTACTGAAATCACAGTCATATTTCCCCTTAGTGCAAAGTGTTTTGGGAGTCAATAATAACAACAAAAAGCAAATCATATCTATACTTTGTTATTATAGCTATTCTAATTTTCCCTTTCTTTGTCAGAGACTTAGTCATAGTCATTATAGCACACAAGCATATTGCACAATAGGAAATGTAGCCAGCCACATGTCACACAAATTGCATAAGTCGGAAATGAGCCAGGATTTCATTATCTTGTCAGATCAGTTACATTGTGATGAAGGTCGTCCAGTGTCTTAGCATTACTGTGCGCTAATATCCTGATAAATGATTCCTCCACACTAAATGTGCTGTGAAGTAATGTGGCTATTTTATTTATTCAAAACGTGCATCTTGTAACGCAGTGTATACATCTATATGTTAAAGGGTTACTCCAGGGACAAACATTTTTTTTTTTTTAAATCAACTGGTACCAGAACGATTTGTAAATGACTTCTATTTAAATATTGTAATCCTTCCAGAACTTACCAGCTGCTGTATGCTCCAGAGGACGTTCTTTTATTTTTAAATTTCTTTTCTGTCTGACCACAGTGCTCTCTGCTGACACCTCTGTCCATGTCAGGAACTGTCTAGAACAAGAAAGGTTTGCTATGGGGATTTGCTCCTACTCTGGACAGTTTCTAAAATGCAATAGACAAGGATGGCTTCAAGGAGAGACCCAGCTCAAACGGTGCTGACCGACCACGACAAGGTATGGAGGATAAAAGAGGATTTTATTGACCAAGATACAACACGTTTCGTTGCATCTTGGTCAATAAAATCCTCTTTTATCCAACATACCTTGTCGTGGTTGGTCAGCGCCGTTTGAGCCGGGTCTCTCCTTGAAGCCATCCTTGTCTATTACATATACCAGTGACCGGAGGGCAGCAGACAACCTACTATTTGCATGTCATCATCATTGTTGTGTATGAAGCTACACAACCACCCAGGGTGAGCAGTCATTTGTTATCTACCTCACACTGGGGCTTAAAGGGGGGCTTTTTTTTTTTTAATCAACTGGTGCCAGAAAGTTAAACAGATTTGAAAATCACTTCTATTAAAAAATCTTAATCCTTCTAGTACTTTTTAGAGAAATCTAAAAAAGAAATGCATTTCCTCTGATGTCATGACCACAGTGCTCTCTGCTGACCTCTGCTGTCCATTTTAGGAACTGTCCAGAGCAGCATATGTTTGCAATGGGGATTTTCTCCTGCTCTAGACAGTTCCTAAAATGGACAGCAGAGGTCAGCAGAGAGCACTGTGGTCATGACATCAGAGGAAATGCATTTCTTTTTTGAATTTCTCTTTAATATGCAGCCCCTAAAAAGTACTGGAAGGATTAAGATTTTTTAATAGAAGTGATTTACAAATCTTTTTAACTTTCTGGCACCAGTTGATTTAAAAAAAAAAGTTTTCCACGGGAGTTCCCCTTTAACAATATTACCCTATGTGCTTGTCTTTCTACTTCTAGTTCCTAAAATGGACAGAGGTGTCAGCAGAGAGCACTGTGGTCAGACTGAAAAGAAATTCAAAAAGAAAAGAACTTCCTCTGGAGCATACAGCAGCTGATAAATCCTAGAAGGATTAAGATTTTTTAACAGAAGTCATTTACAATTCTGTTTAATATTCTGGCACCAGTTGATTAAAAAAAAAAGTGTTTTTCACAGGAGTACCCCTTTAAAGAGAAACTCAAGAAAAAATAATCCTTTATTTTAGGAATCTGTAAGGGCCCTCTTAGATGGTCTGCCAGGCGCAGGATAATGAATGTGATCACAAAGATCGGCGCTCGATTACAGAGTCTTCATATGGCATAAATGATCGCTGCATAGTTCAGTGGATTTGCAATTGGCTGAAGGATATAGAGGGTTACTGTTAATGGTGTATATTTGGGTGGCCATAAAAATCCTATTCTTCTTAACATGTATGTAAGGGACATAACAAAAAGTTTGTACGGTAAGGTTTGACTGAGTGCTCAGCATAGTAACTGATGTATGTAAGGGACATAAGAGAACGTTTGTACGGTAAGGTTTGACTGTGTGCTGAGCATAGTAACTGATGTATGTAATGGACATAAGAGAACGTTTGTACGGTAAGGTTTGACTGTGTGCTGAGCATAGTAACTGATGTATGTAAGGGACATAAGAGAACGTTTGTACGGTAAGGTTTGACTGTGTGCTGAGCATAGCAACTGATGTATGTAAGGGACATAAGAGAAAGATTGTACGGTAAGGTTTGACTGTGTGCTGAGCATAGTAACTGATGTATGTAAGGGACATAAGAGAAAGATTGTACGGTAAGGTTTGACTGTGTGCTGAGCATAGTAACTGATGTATGTAAGGGACATAAGAGAAAGATTGTACGGTAAGGTTTGACTGTGTGCTGAGCATAGCAACTGATGTATGTAAGGGACATAAGAGAAAGATTGTACGGTGGTTTGACTGTGTGCTGAGCATAGTAACTGATGTATGTAAGGGACATAAGAGAACGTTTGTACGGTAAGGTTTGTGTGCTGAGCATAGTAACTGATGTATGTAAGGGACATAAGAGAAAGATTGTGCGGTAAGGTTTGACTGTGTGCTGAGCATAGTAACTGATGTATGTAAGGGACATAAGAGAACATTTGTATGGTAAGGTTTGACTGTGTGCTGAGCATAGCAACTGATGTATGTAAGGGACATAAGAGAACGTTTGTACGGTAAGGTTTGACTGTGTGCTGAGCATAGTAACTGATGTCTGTAAGGGACATAAGAGAAAGATTGTACGGTAAGGTTTGACTGTGTGCTGAGCATAGTAACTGATGTATGTAAGGGACATAAGAGAAAGATTGTACGGTAAGGTTTGACTGTGTGCTGAGCATAGTAACTGATGTACCGTATGTAAGGGACATAAGAGAAAGATTGTACGGTAAGGTTTGACTGTGTGCTGAGCATAGCAACTGATGTATGTAAGGGACATAAGAGAAAGATTGTACGGTAAGGTTTGACTGTGTGCTGAGCATAGTAACTGATGTATGTAAGGGACATAAGAGAAAGATTGTACGGTAAGGTTTGACTGTGTGCTGAGCATAGTAACTGATGTATGTAAGGGACATAAGAGAACGTTTGTACGGTAAGGTTTGACTGTGTGCTGAGCATAGTAACTGATGTATGTAAGGGACATAAGAGAAAGATTGTGCGGTAAGGTTTGACTGTGTGCTGAGCATAGTAACTGATGTATGTAAGGGACATAAGAGAACGTTTGTACGGTAAGGTTTGACTGTGTGCTGAGCATAGTAACTGATGTATGTAAGGGACATAAGAGAAAGATTGTACGGTAAGGTTTGACTGTGTGCTGAGCATAGCAACTGATGTATGTAAGGGACATAAGAGAAAGATTGTACGGTAAGGTTTGACTGTGTGCTGAGCATAGTAACTGATGTATGTAAGGGACATAAGAGAAAGATTGTACGGTAAGGTTTGACTGTGTGCTGAGCATAGCAACTGATGTATGTAAGGGACATAAGAGAAAGATTGTACGGTAAGGTTTGACTGTGTGCTGAGCATAGTAACTGATGTATGTAAGGGACATAAGAGAAAGATTGTACGGTAAGGTTTGACTGTGTGCTGAGCATAGTAACTGATGTATGTAAGGGACATAAGAGAAAGATTGTACGGTAAGGTTTGACTGTGTGCTGAGTATAGTAACTGATGTAACCACTAGGAAGAAGGAGATTGTGATCCGGCTCCATAGGGCTCTAGTGAGACCACAACTGGTATACTGTGTCCAGTTTTGGCGATCTCCTCTACAAAAATATATTGAATAAATATATCAGGTCCTAAGAAACAAAAATGATGGATGTTCTTAAATATAAAATGTGCTAAATCCCCCTTGGATAAATAAATATCCAACGATAAAATGAACAGGAAAGTGGTTGGTTGGGAAAGATGACACCAATTGGTTTTATTCATTATACTGCAAAGAAAAAAGTAAAAATAACAAACAATTGTGATACCTATCTAGTGGGCACTGTGGGCACTAAATAAATGTTTTCAGTTATTTGTCATATAAAACTATTCTAAAACAACTGGTTCTCTTGCCCATAGCTGTGCGTAGAATGGATATACCGTAGTATTTTGTACTGAATACTTTACTTCATCTCTACAGAATACAGTAGCAGTGACCATACTTTATCATTGTTTACATGTTATATATGTATAATATGGGCTCACAGCTGTTACATACTGATGATCAGAAGACTTCCGTGACTTTATTGTGGCTTATACTGTACATTTTGTAGACCATACACTGCTTTTTTGTGGTCTTGCATTGTGTAATTATAACTCTATAGATGTAAATAACTGGAAGTGTATAAATTGACTACAGATATAGGACTGGATTTCATTAATATAGAATAAGCTACGGTCCCTGTGCATATGAGTAGCATACGATGGTAACAATTATTTATGTATATTGACCTACATTTCAAATCACTCCTTCCTAAATATGGTAAGATAACTAGTACCCAAATATTATATCCAGATAGTGAGACTCTCTGGCAAAATTTGATAGCAACATATAAATAACATGCAGTATTTGCAAATGTATATTTTTTACCCATAGAAATTATCCTTCCCATTGTATCCCATTGTATCCCTATCTTCTCTTTGTGGGGGAATAACTATCAGGATTGAAGCTAATCATACATACCTTAGCTGTCAACAACTATCTCCCTTATCTCTCCTTTAAATGGGTACTCCTGTGGTAAACTTTTTTGAACTGGTGCCAGAAAGATAAACAGATTTGTAAATTACTTCTATTAAAAAATCTTTATCCTTCCAGTACTTATTGGCAGCTGTATGCTACAGAGGAAATTCTTTGCTTTTTCAATTTCTTTTTTGTCTTATCCATAGTGCTCTCTGCTGACACCTCTGTCCATGTCAGGAACTGTCCAGAGTAGCATAGGTTTGCAATGGGGATTTTCTCCTGCTCTAGATAGTTTCTGATACGGGCATCAGGTGTCAGCAGAGAGCACTGTAGACAAGACAAAAAAGAAATTCAAAAAGAAAAGAATTTCCTTTGTAGCATACAGTTGCTAAAAACCACTAGAAGGATAAAGATTTTTTTTTAATAAAAGTAATTTACAAATCTATTTAATTTTCTGGCACCTGTTGATTTAAAAAAGAAAAAGTTTTCCAGCGGCGTACCCCTTTAATGTGTAGGTTTTATTTGAACAAACTTGAACAAGTCCTTCAATAACAATTCCACACATTTGCCATCTTGAGCATTGGAAGCCAACATTAGTCAAGTGTGTATGATCAGCTTTTCAGTTTCATAGTATGTTTATTCGGCCCAATAATAATGATATTGCTCCTAGCACCCGAACCTGAAGTACAAACTGATACAATCTGTGCATAGAATGAGTACTTCATTAAGGCATGTGAATATGTATCTATTTTTGCATGCGCACACACACACACAAAAACACACACACACACACACACACACACACACACACACACACACATATATATATATATATATATATATATATATATATATATATATACAGTACAGACCAAAAATTTGGACACACCTTCTCATTCAGAGTTTTCTTTATTTTCATGACTATGAAAATTGTAGATTCACACTGAAGGCATCAAAACTATGAATTAACACATGTGGAATTATAGACATAACAAAAAAGTGTGAAACAACTGAAAATATGTCATATTCTAGGTTCTTCAAAGTAGCCACCTTTTGCTTTGATTACTGCTTTGCACACTCTTGGCATTCTCTTGTTGAGATTCAAGAGGTAGTCACCTGAAATGGTTTTCACTTCACAGGTGTGCTGGTGTGGAGGAGGAGGTGTGATGGTGTGGGGGGGCTTTGCTGGTGACACTGTTGGGGATTTACTCAAAATTGAAGGCATACTGAACCAGCATGGCTACCACAGCATCTTGCAGCGGCATGCTATTCCATCCGGTTTGCGTTTAGGACAATGACCCCAAACAAACCTCCAGGCTGTGTAAGGGCTATTTGACCAATAAGGAGAGTGATGGGGCTGTGCCAGATGACCTGGCCTCCACAGTCAACGGACCTGAACCCAATTGAGATGGTTTGGGGTGAGCTGGACCACAGAGTGAAGGCAAAAGGGCCAACAAGTGCTAAGCATCTCTGGGAACTCCTTCAAGACTGTTGGAAGACCATTTCAGGTGACTACCTCTTGAAGCTCATCAAGAGAATGAGTGTGCAAAGCAGTAATCAAAGCAAAAGGTGTCTACTTTGAAGAACCTAGAATATGACATATTTTCAGTTGTTTCACACTTTTTTATTTTGTATATAATTAATAGTTTTAATGCCTTCAGTGTGAATCTACAATTTTCATAGTCATGAAAATAAAGAAAAAACTTGAGAAGGTGTGTCCAAACTTTTGGTCTGTACTGTAATATATATATCTTAACATATGTATGTATATTGGTTGGTACATATGTTACTTACAGTGGGGCGAAAAAGTATTCAGTCAGCCACCAAGTGTGCAAGTTCTCCAACTTAAAAAGACGAGAGAGGCCTGTAATTTTCATCAACTATGAGAGACATAATGAGAAAAAAAATCCATAAAATCACAGTGTCTGATCTTTTAAGAATTTATTTGCAAATTATAGTTGAAAATAAGTATTTGGTCAATAACAAAAGTTCATCTCAATACTTTGTGATATACCCTTTGTTGGCAATGACAGAGGTCAAATGTTTTCTGTAAGTCTTCACAAGGTTTTCACACACTGTTTCTGGTATTTTGGCCCATTCCTCAATGTAGATCTCCTCTAGAGCAGTGATGTTGTGGGGCAGTCGCTGGGCAACGCAGACTTTCAAACCCTCCAAAGGTTTTCTATGGGGTTGAGATCTGGAGACTGGCTAGGCCACTTCAGGACCATGAAATGCTTCTTACGAAGCCACTCCTTCATTGTCTGGGCGGTGTGTTTTGGATCATTGTCATGCTGAAAGACCCAGCCACGTTTCATCTTCAATGCCCTTGCTGATGGAAGGAGGCTTTCACTTAAAATCTCACGGTACATGGCCCCATTCATTCTTTCCTTTACACGGATCAGTCATCTTGGTCCCTTAGCAGAAAAACAGCCCTCCAAACATGACAAGTTACCAAAAAGTTCTACTTTGGTTTTGTCTGACCATATGACATTCTCCCAATACTCTTCTGGATCATCCAAATGCTCTCTAGCAATCTTCAGACATGCCTGGATATTTACTGGCTTAAAGGGGTCATCCAGGAAAAAACTTTTTTATATATATCAACTGGCTCCAGAAAGTTAAACAGATTTGTAAATCTGTTGAGCTTCTGAAGTTAAGGTTGTTCTTTTCTGTCTAAGTGCTCTCTGATGACACCTGTCTCGGGAACCGCCCAGTTTAGAAGAGGTTCCCGAGACACGTGTCATCAGAGAGCACTTAGACAGAAAAGAACAACCTTAACTTCAGCAGCTAATAAGTACTGAAAGGATTAAGATTTTTTAATAGAAGTAATTTACAAATCTGTTTAACTTTCTGAAGCCAGTTGATATATATATATATGGAAAAAAAAGGTTTTTCCTGGATAACCCCTTTAAGCAGGGGGACACGTCTGGCACTGCATGATTTGAGTCCCTGGTGGCGTAGTGTGTTACTGATGGTAGCCTTTGTTACTTTGGTCCCAGCTCTCTGCAGGTCGTTCACTAGGTCCCGCCATGTGGTTCTGGGATTTTTGCTCACCGTTCGAGATCTTGCGTGGAGCCCCAGATCGAGGGAGATTTTCAGTGGTCTTGTATCTCTTCCATTTTCTAATAATTGCTCCCACAGTAGATTTCTTCACACCAAGCTGCTTGCCTATTACAGATTCAGCCTTCCCAGCCTGGTGCAGGTCTACAATTATGTTTCTGGTGTCCTTTGACAGCTCTTTGGTCTTGGCCATAGTGGAGTTTGGAGTGTGACTGTTTGAGGTTGTGGACAGGTGTCTTTTATACTGATAACAAGTTCAAACAGGAGCTATTAATACAGGTAACGAGTGGAGCACAGAGGAGACTCTTAAAGAAGAAGTTACAGGTCTGTGAGAGACATAAATCTTGCTTGTTTGTTGGTGACCAAATACTTATTTTCCACCATAATTTGCAAATAAATGTAAAAATCAGACAATTCTTTAGCCATTAAGGACTACGGGTTTTTCCATTTTACACCTTCATATTTTCCTCCTTACCTTTTAAAAACCAAAATCCTTTAAATTTTTCACCTAAAAATCCATATTATGGCTTATTTTTTGAGCCACCAATTCTACTTTGCAGTGACATTAGTCATTTTACCAAAAAAACACCTGATCTTTATTCTGTAGGTCCATACAGTTAAAATGATACCCTACTTATATAGGTTTGATTTTGTCTGACCTCTAGAAAAAAATCATAACTACATGCACAAAAATTAATACATTTAAAATTGTCATCTTCTGACCCCTTTAAGTTTATTTTTCCGCATACGGGATGGTATTAGGGCTCATTTTTTGCACCGTGATCTAAAGTTTTTATTGGTACCATTTTTGTTTTGATTGGACTTTTTGATCGCTTTTTATTCATTTTTGGTGCTATAAAAAGTGACCAAAATACGCTATTTTGGACTTTTGAATTTTTTTGCGTGTACTCCATTGACTGGCGTACAGGTAAAGGTGCGCCCTGCGTCCTTAAGAGGTTAAAAATCTGAGATTTTTTTTTCTCATTCTGTCTCTCATAGTTGAAGTATACCTATGATGAAGGTCTCTCTCATCTTTTTAAATGGGAGAACTTGCACAATTGGTGGCTGACTAAATACGGTACTTTTTGCCCCACTCTATATGTCAAATAAAAATTAAGGATAGTTCAGTTAACCCTAACTTACCCCCTTTTGCGAGGGTCAGGCTTTTTGTCTAAAGCTCCGTACAAGTCTTTGGAACTTCCAATGCCTTACTCCTCAATACCTTGCATCTCCTGGTAAGTGTGTCAATCCAGCTTGCAAGCCACACCTCTCCCACAAGCCACATCCCTTCTATTTTCATCCCTTTTTTGTTTCGGCTAAAGGCCGAAAGCACAATCTTTGCTCAATACACCCATATCATATCACAAGTCCTTGAAGCACAATCTTATCATCACAGCTCAGCACCACCTTACTCCTCAAGCTTTGCATATCTGGGTTAATGTGTCCATCTGGCTTGCAAGCCATGCCCCTCCCACAAAGCCACACCCTGACATGCCACACCCCCTACTATTTTCGCCATACAATCTCTTCATCACAGGTCAGCCTCACCTGATGTTGGGAAATGAGGTTGTGATTTAAAGGGGTACTCCATTGGCCAGCGTTCCAGCTGCTTTTGGAACATGCCCCTCAATGTAAGTCTATGGTAGGGGGCGTGGCGGCCACCACGCCCCCTCCCATAAACTTACATTAAAGGGGCATGGCCAGACATCATGAGGGGGAGTGGCCGACTAACGCAGCTCACACACAGCGCTCGGAACTAAATGTTCCGAATGGAGCCGGAAGGCTGGCCAGTGGAGTACCCCTTTAAGAACCAGGCAAAGCTCGGCACTCTGCTTGTAAACCATAAAATATGTTTGAGTTGTTACTTAGCAAGAGAGTTTAAAGAGAATCCTTCAGCTGTATATGAGGCATAGAAATATGCATAGATTGTCAGAGAGCTCTTTAAATGAATGGTACCGTTGATGTAGCTGTTAGTGGGTCCAAAGATGCAGTGTCATGCTGCTGAAGTGCTACAGCCTGGCATGCCTCCTTGCTCCCTTCCTCTCTTCATTCCTCAGTGATTGATGTACAGAGCTTGATTTAGCTCTAAGCCCTGTCTGGAAATCCAGGGCATGTGTTGTAGAAATCGATATAGCGGTACAAATAAGGTGAGATTCCCTGCTCAAACACTGCAAGTGTGATGCTATTGGTTTTCATGGTGCAGGCACAGGATTTCCTGAAAGTGCTCAGAGCTAAGAAAAGCTCTGTACTATAATCATTGAGGAACAGGTAGGGGAGGAGGGAGGAAATGTGGCAGGCTGCGGCACTTCAGCAGCTTGGCACCACCTCTTTGACTCTTGAATGAGACTGTGTATGCCAATCTGTTCTGCATATAAATGCATTCCCTTTAATGCAGACCTATCAAAACTGCTGACAGGCCTTTTACAGAGGTTGGAGAGGGGAGTCCAACCTTACCTATTGTTTCCAGAATGCAGCTTGAGGGCTCATTCACATGGTCAGAAGATTTTACTACAAGTAAGCAGGGTGTTTCCCGCTGTGAGTGGAAGTCAATGGGGTCTGCACCAGATTTTATGCACTGAAAATTTTGCTGCCGAAAATCTGCTGCAGAGAGCCTGCCCCCATTCAAACTCGCTGTAAAATCTAACTGTGTGAATGAGCCCTGAAGCTCCCGGCTGCCGTCACTACTGGCCAGTGGCTGTTATCCTCTTCTTAGGTTCCCCCAGAGCTCTCTGCATTGAAAGTGTTAACCTCTTCTCAGACATAACTGATAGATCTAGTAGTCTCCTGATTGGATGCTCGAGCTATCTGTCATAGCTGAGAGGAGCGGTCGGAGAACACTGGGCACCTAAGAAGAAGATCCTTCCTCCTGGACACTTGTGAAAATGGTGGCAAGGACCTTCAGCAGCATTTGTCTCAGTCGTGCAAGCTGCAGGACTGAGACAACAGGTATGTATGGACTACCCTTTCCAACCGCTGCTTGTGTCTCCTGGTTGGAGTTTATCGATATGGGATTAGTTTTTTTACATTGAAAGAAATATAAACATTCACTGTTTTCTTCTTTTTATTTATTTGATCAGATCCAAACATACTGTAAATAATTGGTTGTGATATTTTTTCTATAAACAGATGGGAGAGTCACAGGCTTTAGACCAAGATGCTCCAGTCACCCTTGTGGCGGGACAATCTCTTGTGTTGCATGTTCATACAGGTAAGACCATAATCTTCTGTTATTATCTTTGCTGGTATTGTTGTCCACATAGAACATATCACCCATAAGATATCATCTCCTAATTGAGAATTAACTCATAAGAAGATAGTAGTAAGAGATTGGCTCTAAAGTCAGTTCTAAACTGGTTGTCTTCTGCCATCCTTGGCCTATGGACCAGTCCATCTCTGGCAGTTTCAACTTTTTACCATAGTAAAGCTACACAATGGGGGAAACATGCCCTAAGTAACCAATCAGATAGCTTCTTTAATTTTTAAAAAGGATTCTGAAAAATGGAAGCTGGAATGTGATTGTTTGCCATAGGCCACTGCCCTACTCTTTTTTACAAAAGGTTTGACAAATTTGTCTTCTATTTGTGGCTTAATTCATTTAATCTTGGAAGCCAGCAAGGAGTTTTCAAGGTGATCAAAGCTGATTAATAATAGTGTATAATTTCATGTGTGGCAAGTGTTTTGTCATAATATCTGCACCATCATTATTAATACCTAATATTTATTAACTGATGACATCAGAGCTGACCACTATAAGTATTACCACACAAGTAATTCACACATTCACAAAACTTTAAAGGAGGTATATCATGCCCAAAAACTTTTGGCTATCTTCTGCTCTCCCATAGAGGAGGGGGCATGTCAGCTGCCATTTCATTCAGGGGTCGACACTCTCCATTCTCGGGGAGAGCCAGGGCCCCGTACAGTAGATCATTGGGAGTCTTAAACTTATCCCCTATCTGCAGGATACATTTTTTTCATGATACTTATCCTTTAAAGGACTGTTTTCTTAGTGCATGAGCTCCAGCCTGCATACAGATTCTAAAACACTAACACTCACTTTGCCCGTATTCCCACTGTGTCCGTCTCGATGGCACCTAGTCCCAGCTAAGAAGTGCTTTAGTCTTTACAAGCAGTAAATGCCTACTAAGCCAAATATGGAGTCACCAATATGACCAACTAGCAATTGGCTAACAAACACTTCCTGCATGTTGAAACACAAAAGTAGGAAATACTACTCAGCGGGGGCCGGTTACCATCAGGAGGGGTGTGTTGGGGACCAGGGTAGGTGAATATAACTCTTTTAATTTTTATGCAAGCCCATGCACAAAGATTTTGTGTGGCCAGGCAACCTCTTAAAAGTGGTATTCCCAACTCTCAAAGCTATCTCCTAACTTCAGGATAAGAAGTTGATCGGTAGGAGTCCATACCTTAGGAATCTTACAGAACATAAGGAACATAACAGAAAACTGTCCCCCAAAATATTGGAGAACACTGTGCATTTGCAGCCAGTACTCCATTTATTCTTTGTGGGGCTTCCGAACATTGTTGAGCTCATACAGTATACTTTTACCTCTCCTTTTCTGTTACATATGGGAAACCAATATTATGTTCATAGCTATTATGGTGATCACTATTATGATAACGTAATTACAGTTCTTACACATGGTTTCCCCAGAGGAGTCACAAAAGCCACAAAAAGCAGGGAGAGAGCCCACCATGGATTTGATGTTCTAAAACTGAATGGTTTGCATCCACTTCATTCAAAATGTTTTTTAATCTCATTTGCTACAAAATGCCATCTGACCTCCAAGTATATTATTTCCTAAAAACAGCATTATTTTTCTCCAGATTTTTCTCCTGTTCTTCATAGACCGTCTGAGGAGGACAGGAAATTACAAATATTTCCAGTCATTCTTAAAGGGGTACTCCGCCCCTGGCATCTTATCCCCTATCCAAAGGATAGGGGATAAGATGCTAGATCGCCACGGTCCCACTGCTGGGGACCCCGGGGATCGCCGCTGCAGCACCCCGCCATCATTACTGCATAGAGCGAGTTCGCTCTGTGCGTAATGACGGGCGATACAGGGGCCTGAGCAGCGTGACATCATGGCTCCGCCCCTCATGACATCACGGCCCATCCCCTTAATGCAAGTCTATGGCAGGGGGCGTGACGACCACCACGCCCCCTCCCATAGACTTGTATTGACGAGGGCGGGCCGTGACGTCATGAGGGGCGGAGCCGTGACCTAACGATGCTCCGGCCCCTGTATTGCCCGTCATTACGTGCAGAGCGATCTCGCTCTGCGCAGTAATGATAGCGGGGTGCTGCAGCAGCGATCCCCGGGGTCCCCAGCAGCGGGACCCCGGTGATCTGACATCTTATCCCCTATCCTTTGGATAGGGGATAAGATGTCTAGGGGCGGAGTACCCCTTTAAACCTATAGACTTACCCTTCATTTAAATACATTTTAATAGACATGATCCTTTAATGTTTATTGTACAGAATTCTGTATAAATGTGTTGGATATGACATTAGTCAAATCCATGTGAGATCTTATATTGCTCTGTACCCGATGCATGACAAAGTGGTTTCTAAAACCCTGTTCAACTGAATGGAAAATTTCTGGGTATATTTTTGCCACCATTGTAGAAAAAAATTACTGTGAAAATAACTGGTAAATCAAGGTTCTGGGACTATGGGATAATCCATGTGCGAATCTGCTGCAGATATACTACGCATTGTGGGTTTCAATTTGATGTGTGAACGTACTCTTATTATAATGGTTGCTGGAAAAAAATTAAAATTAAAATATTAAAGTCACTGACTCCATGTATAGGTTTGTATTGTTGATGGAAGAGATAAATGGAATATTGTTTTTTTTTTTTTCTAAACATACAGATGTCGCAAGCGCTAGTGGGATTACAGCAGAACCGCAGACTAAGGTGAGTCTATGGGACTTTTCTCTACCAGTTATACTCTAGTCCACAATGTTTAATAGAATACAGTATGTATGTGTTTATGTGAATGTGTAGCCAGCCACGTCAGTGTTATCCTACATGTTAACATCTACCTCCATAACACTGTGCATCATGGTGTTACATAGTTACATAGTTACATTGTTAGTACGGTCGAAAAAAGACATATGTCCATCAAGTTCAACCAGGGAATTAAGGTGTAGGGGTGTGCAATACTGACGCTCCCTTTCTCATATTAACCTCAGCATCACAATATCTGGCTGATGGTTTTATAGTAATAGTGTCTATTATTAATATTATTATTATTTTTAATTAATTATTTATTATTATTAATAATATTATGATTATTATTAATATTATTAATATATTGTGACAGATACCAGTGCATTTTGCAATATGAATTAAAGGGTTATCAAAGGCATTTATGGTATTTTCACAGAAATCTCTGGGTCAATAAATACATAAAAAAAAGGCATATGTAAAAGTTTTTTTTTTTTACTTTTAACTAAGTGGTAAGCGCACTTAAAAAAAGAACCTAAAAACATAAGGAAACAAAAGCATAATTGCAATGTAAAAATATAAATGCTACTGTAGATGTACATGGCAGTAATGCCTTAAAGGGGTACTCCGCTGCTCAGCATTTGGAATAAAAAGTTCCGAATGCTTAGAGCCGGGAGCTTGTGAGCCCCGCCCCTCATTACATACTGCCCCGCCCCCTCAATGCAAGCCTATGGGAGAGGGTGTGTCAGCTGCCACGCCCCCTCCCATAGACTTGCATTGAGGGGACGGGGCGTGACATCACGATGGGCGGGGCCATTACATCACGGGCTCCCGGCCCGGCTCTAAGCATTCGGAACATTTTGTTTCAAACGCTGAGCAGCGGAGTACCCCTTTAAAATGGTCATCTCATTTGGCAAACAGTGACGTATTTTGGAGCATTTTTATTTATTTTATGAGGACAACTGTTTTCCAAACAGTGTGTCTCCATCTTTTGCAAAACTACAACACCCAGCATGCCCGGACAGCCAAAGTACCTGGAATATTGGCTGGACATAGTAAAACATTATTTTTTGAACTATAGTGTGATTCTATACCAATCCAATGAGTTCATATAAAGAAGGCCTATGTAGGATATAGGATAATGGTATGAACTATAATAACGTACATTAAAGGAGGAATATGGTAAAAAGAAACTTATCCCCTATCCACAGGATCTGGCGCTCAATGAGGAGTGCGTGTTGCAGGCGGCCCGTGCTCCATTCATTTCTATGGGAGCACAGAAAAGTAGGTGGCACATGCTCCTCACTAGGAGAGCCAGGGTCCCGTCCCAGAAATCACAGCGGGTCTCAGCAGTCAGACCCCCATGATTAGTTTCTAACCCTCTATCCTAGTCTACTTTCACTGGAGTTCTCCTTTAATAGCTGCTGTACTACAATAATAGCACTAATCCTCATTATACATCATACAGAAAGAACCAGCAAAGGAAAAACATGTTGAAATACGTTTGCCAAGGATAGACCTTCATCATCGGACACAGAAAGAGGCTCATAAAGACCATCATACGTCCCTAGTGCACAGACGTAGTGGCATAACACCAGACAAGCCAAAGTTTTTTCGGCATAACCAGGATATTGAAGGTATGACTATATTCATTGATGTGTAGAATTTATTTTTATTTATTTATAGTACATGGTAGACTTTGATCAAAAGATTATAGATGACCTAGAGTATAGACCAGAATTTCACTTGTCTTTGGAAAAAGTAAAAAAGCATTTAACTGTATATAGTCATGTGTCTTTACCAATCTGAAAGCCCCATATCCATAATTTTGCCTCCACTTCTGCGCCTCCACAATTCTGTTTTTCCCTTCAAGCCTACTGCAATGACAGCACATACATTGCTTATGTAATGCTGCAGCCAATCACTGGCCTCAGCAGTCTCTATCTGTAAGTACGACACATGGCTGAGATTCATGTATGTGATGTCATTACAGTAGGCTTGGCACGGGACACCGGAGATGGGTGGAGGTGCAGAAATGTGCTGATGCGGTATTCAGGCTAGACACTCTTAGGTTCTAGTACTGGCCTTAGGTCATAGAAAATTTCTTGTTAAAAATTCATATCGTTTATAGAAGTTGGGGGGGGGGGGGGGTTGTTTAGACTAAAAAGACTCTCTGGCCCACATTTATCATTGTCTTTAGACTGTTTTTTGTGTCTAAAAAAGGGGCAAAAAGGCACAAGCAGGGTTTTTTGCGCCTTTTTTTGCCCCTTTTTGTTTACACATTTCTGCTGACTTTGAGTTACAATCCACTGATTTTAGCAATACACATGATATAGAAGGGATTTATCATTGCGCCTTTTTGTAAAAGGAGCAAAAAAAGGCGCAAAGCCACTGAAAAGTCTCTAGAACTACACCAGCCCAGACATGGTGTAGCTTTTTGGTGTATGTGTAGACAGAAATTTCAGAAAATGTGACCTGCACAAAATGTATCAAATGCTCTTTTACCTTTTAATAAATTTGGTGCTCCTACACATTGTCAGCACACAAAAAAAAAGGTGTAAAAAAATGCTTCACTTGCACTGCAATGATAAATGAGGGCCTCTGTGTGTAATCTTATTTATGCACAAAAAACATACTGTAGTATAATCCATATAATCCACCCTGAGAAAAAAAAACAAAAAACCCTCACTCTTTACAGATGGCAAACTCATCTTATAGAGTTGTTCTATAAAATAGGCTTAACATACTGCCCTTTATAATAATAGATGCCAGCAAGGGGAGTATATCTGCAGTCCAAAAGTATCTCCAGATTCACCAAGGCACTGCTGCTCTCTCTCTATATATATATACATATAGTGAAAACACTTGTAGTTTATTTGACTAATAGATGCCTTGTTTTGTTAAAGACCTTTGTCAGGTCTTTAACATTGTTGCAGAGGAGCATGATCTGTCTTGTTAGCTAAACCTGGTCTGCTCTGCAGTAAGCTTGATTCGGTTACAATATAAAGGTAAAGGGCTTGACTCTGTTGCCACATCCTGTAGCAAGCTTGGTTTTGTTGCCAGATATATGCAGTATAATTGGTTGTGTCATTATATATATTTAATAAGCTTGGTTTTGTTGCCAGATATATGCAGTATAATTGGTTGTCATTATATATATTTAATAAGCTTGGTTTTGTGATGCTAGCTATTTAGATATCAGGTGTATTCACACCACGTTTTGAGTATCCGGCAGCCGGATCCAGCAGGAGAATTTAAAAACCAGCCGCTGCCGGTTCCCCAACATACCTGTGCCATACCCCTTTCACTTCAGTGAGCCGGACAGAGTCAGCTACTCCAGTCGGCTTATTTTTGAACAATGTCAATTTTGGTGCTGGACTAAAAATCGTGGTTCTCTAACCATTTCCTCTGATCAGCAGTTTTTTATGTTTTTTTTTAAATTTATGCATTTATATTACTAAAATAAGTTTATTACCTAAATGAAAACCAATTGCATTATTTTTCTTTTATAGGACTGGTGGAAATGTTGAATAGAGTCCAGAATTCTCGGGCAGATGACCAGCGTGGGCTGCTTCGTAAAGAGGACCTTGTTCTTCCTGAGTTTCTGAAACTCCCAACAGATGAGAAATGTCATCATTGTCAGACAACCTGCCAAGATGCCGCCACTGGGATGGAGACTTTTCCATCTTGTCCAGATATTTCTACCGAGGATTGCAGTGAAAAGAACATTTCCGCAGGCAGCACATTACCATCACAAGAAGCAGTGTGCTGCTTACCTTCTCACATAGAGAACAGCAATGCCCCCAGTTACATTTCCATTGACAGTCAAGACACAGCTGTGACAGTGGCGGACAACAATATGACCTCTCTTCAAATGGGAGAAATGTGTACAGAGGAGAAGGACGATCTGCTTTAATTATTAACCATTTGTTCTATTTATTATATCAATCCTTTCTGGATACTGGCTTTCTAGGGGTGTAGCTATCGGGGGTGCAGAGGTAGCAGTCGTACCAGAAACTTGGAGTCTAAAGGGTCCTAAATTTCCCTCTACCACAAAAGACATCATTATTGAATGGCACGTGAAAGGCCCTCTACATATTTTGGATTGGGACCCGAGAGCCACACGTTACACTTCTGGGCCTCCCAAGATATGTTTTCTATGAACAAGGCCAAGCCAACAAATAAACAGCAGATCTGCATTGCCATCTCTTCTATTTATGTGAATAGTTTATGCTGTATTATTTTATATCATGGCAGCTACTCTTGGGATTGCTTAACACCTCATGTCTAATGTCAAATCATGATTATGTAATGTCTTGTGCCAATGCTGTAATTGATATGATGGTATTTGTTTCTGGCTTTGTGACCATTTTGTAAATGTATTTCCATTCACTCATTTCTGCAGCTAGAACACATTTATTCCTCTATTACTTTACAGACAGCTTAAGGGTATGTTCACATTGAGTAATTTGTGTAGAATCTCCACTGAAATCCTTCAGCGGCAGAAACACAGGGCCCTGCACCATCACCATTGAAGACAATGCAGTGCTAGGGAAATTTCGCGCAAAGAATGAAAAAGTTCATTCTTTGCGTGGATCAATTTCAGTGTGAACGGGTCCCCGGAAATTATGCTTAAATTCCTCAGTGTGAACGTATCCTAAAGGGGTTCCGCCACTATGACACTAATCCCCTATCCTTATGAGAGGGGATAAGTTTCTGATCATGAGTGGTTGGACTGCTGGGACTGTTAAAAATAAAAATAATACTGCCACGCCAGAACCCTGTGTTATCACCACGCAGTGATTGGATAATAATACCATACTCTTACCAAATAAAATATACATACCATTAGTCTTCCCTTAAAGTGTCTATATAGTGCTAGTTGTCAATTGTGTTTAGGCACTCTGCAGACCATATAAGCTATAACAGCACAGTTACATCCAGTTACTCACAGGTGACATCTTTGTCGGTCTCTTTTCCTTTTCTTCTCTTTCTAGCCCAGACTTTGATGATGACTTTTAGCTGCTACTTCTCTCTGCAGTATCTGCCACGCAAAAATCTTAGTTATCCAACAATTTCCCCACTGTTTTCACACCCATAGTCTCCCAAACAGTAATAATGCCCCCCTTGGTGCCTCACACAGTAGGAGTAAGTCGGTGTTGGGTGGGCAAGGTAGATTCCCCACTAGATAGGTAGGTCCTAGGTCCCCAGAGGATAGGTAATTTCCCTCCATTAGGTAGATGCCCCCAATTGGTAGATAATTCTCATCCCCTTAGGTAGACGCCTCCAGTAGGAAGGTAGTTTTCACTGATTAGGTAGATGCCTCCAGAAGGTAGGTGATCCTTCCCCCTTTCCCCATTAGGTACATAATTACCCTCATGAGGTAAAGGTCCTCAGTAGGGAAATAATCCCCCCGCCCCCCACAATTATGTGAATGCCCTAGTAGGTAGATAATTCCCCACCCCACACACAACAAACACACATTAGGTAAAAGTTCAAAGTAGGTACATCGTTGCATAGTTTATAGGGTTAAAAAAAATACAAGATCAACCTGAAACCATGCTGTGTCGATCCAGAGGAAGACAAAAAAAAAACAAAAAAAACTTTGAGGCTGATGACAACAATGGCCCCATAACAGAGGAAAAATTCCTTCCCAACTCCTATATGACAATCACAATAAATTTCTAGATCAAAGTTCTATCTCTATAAATCTAGTATCCATAACCTGTAATAGTATAATATGCCCCCCCCCCCCGTTTGTTTAGTCAACCATAACAACATCATGTGGCAGAGAGTTCCATAGTCTCACTGCTCTTACAATAAAGAATCTGTGTCTGTGATGATAGTGAATCCTTCTTTCCTCTAGACATGGATGATGCCCCCTTATCATAGTTACCGGCCTAGGTATAAAAAGATCACTAAAAAGATCTTTTTACTGTCTATTCATATATTTGTACATTGTGATCAGATCACCCCTAAGACGTCTTTCCTCTAAACTAAATAACCCCAAGCTTGATATCCTGTCTTGCCTTGGTTGCCCTCCTCTGCACCCTCTTCATTTCAGCCATGTTCTTATATACAGGTGCCCAAAATTGGACACAATACTCCATGTACAATCTGACTAGTGATTTATACATAGGTAAAACTATGTGAATGTAAAGTGCTCTGCAGGCGAACTACAATGTTCAGAAGTTGCCTTTGGAAACTACACCCCTCACAGAATTTAATAAGGGGTGCAGTGAGCATTTACACCCCACTGGTGTTTGACAGTTCTTTGGAACAGTGGGCTGTGCAAATGAAAAATTACATTTTCATTTTCATGGACCACTGTTCCAAAAATCTGTCAGACAACAGTGTCCGTGAGGGGTTTAGTTTCCAAAATGGGGTCACATGTGGGGGGGGGGTCCATTGTTCTGGCACTATGGGGGCTTTGTAAACACACGTGGCCTTCAATTCCAGACACATTGGCCCTCATTTACTTAGAAAATCGAGTTGTAAGTCTATGTTGCTTTCTTACCCGATTGCTTTTTTCCCCTGGTATTTATTATTATGTCGCATCCAGTTTGTTGTTTGTTGCACGTGCATTTTTTTGGCTTGGTTTCCAACTTCTCTGAGTTGTAGGGGAAAAAAACACAACAATTCAACAAATTGGGGTTGGAAAGCTTTATAAATACGTGGGAAAGCTCAGAAATGTCGGGTTAAGCCCCTTTTTCAGGTTTGGGAGAATCCACATCGGGTCCGTCGGGAAAAAATGTTGCATCGTGTCGCAGACTGGTGCACGATGTCTGCGACAAAAAAACCCGACAAAACAAGTCGGGTTTAGAATAGTAAATGAGGGCCATTCTCTCTCTAAAAGCCCAATGGAGCTCTTTCTGTTCTGAGCATTGTAGTGCGCCAGCAGAGTACTTTATGTCTACACATGGGGTATTTATATACTCAGAGGAAATGGGGTTACAAATTTTGGGGGGCTTTTTCCTATTACCCCTTGTTAAAATGAAAAATTTTGGATAACACCAGCATTTTAGTTAAAAAATAAAAAAAATTCATTTTCACGTCCAACTTTAACAAAAATTCTTCAAACACCTGTCAGGTATTAAGGCTCACTATACCCCTTGTTATGCTCTGTGAGGGGTGTAGTTTCCAAAATGGGGTCACAAGTTTTTTTTTGTGTCTATGTCAGAACCGCTGTAAGGGATCAGCCACCCCTGTGCAAATCACCTCAAATGTACATAGTGCACTCTCACTCCTGAGCCTTGTGGTGCGTCTGCAGAGCATTTTACGCCCACATATGGGGTATTTCCGTACTCAGGAGAAATTGCGTTACAAATTTTGGGGGTCTTTTTTCCTTTTACCTCTAGTGAAAATGAAAAGTATGGGGCAACTCCAGCATGTTAGTGTAAAATTTTTTTACAATAACATGCTGGAGTAGACCCCAACTTTACCTTTTCATAAGGGGTGAAATTAGAAAAAGCCCATTAAAATTTGTTAGACAATTTCTCCCGACTATGGTAATGGTAATACCCCCTATGTGACCCTAAACTGTTGCCTTGAAATACGACAGGGCTCCGAAGTGAGAGAGCGCCATGCACATTTGAGGCCTAAATTAGGGATTTGCATAGGGACGGACCCGGATGCAAAAATTACACTTGCCTTCGATTTCAAAATTGTGTTTCCCAAACAGGGTGCCTCCAGCTGTTGCAAAACTCCCAGCATGCCTGGACAGTCAATGGCTGTCCGGCAATACTGGGAGTTGTTGTTTTGCAACAGGTGGAGGCTCCATTTTGGAAACACTGCCGTGCCAGCCGTTTTTCATTTCTATTGGGGGGGGGGAACTGTGTAGGGGTATGTTTATTTGTAGTGTTTTACTCTTTATTTTGTGTAGGTGTAGTGTAGTGTAGTGTTTTTAGTGTACATTCATATGGGCGGGGGTTTACAGCGAGTTTCCCACTGGGAGTTTGAGCTGCAGTGGAAAATTTGTTGCATCTCAAACTTGCAGCGAGAAACCCCCGCCCGTGTGAATGTACCCTATACATTCACATGGGGGGGGGGGGGGGGGGGGCAAACCTCCAGCTGTTGCAAAACTACAACTCTCAGCATGCACTTTGTCTGTCCATGCATGCTGGGGGTTGTAGTTATGCAACAGATGGAGGCACACTGGTTGCGAAACACAGAGTTAGGTAACAAACTGTGTTTTGCAATCAGTGTGCCTTCAGCCGTTGCAAAAGCTACAACTTTCAGCATGCACTGACAGCCGAAGGGCATGCTGGAACATGTAGTTATGCAATAGCTGGAGGCATACTACTAACACTCCCAGCATGCCCTTTGGCTGCCCAGGCATGATGGGGGGGGTTGTAGTTATGCAAAAGCTGGAGGCACACTGGTTGCAAAATACTGAGTTTGTTACTCAACTCAGTGTTTCGCAACCCGTGTGCCTCCAGCTGTTGCAAAACTACAACTTCCACCATGTACAGTCTGTCAGTGCATGCTGGGAGTTGTAGCTTGCAACAGCTGGAGGCACACTGGTTGCAAAACACTGAGTTAGGTAACAAACTCAGGGTTTCGCAACTAGTGTGCCTGCAGCTGTTGCAAAACTACAACTCTCAGCATGCACTTACAGCCAAAGGGGATGCTGGGACTTGTAGTTATGCAACAGCTGGGGGCACACTACTGCAACTCCCAGCATGCCCCTTGGTAGTTTGTGCATGCTGGGGGTTGTAGTTATGCAATTGCTGGAGGCACACTTTTTCACAGAAAAAATTTGACTTCAGCTGTTGCATAACTACAACCCCCAGTATGCACAAACTACCAAAGGGCATGCTGGGAGTTGTAGTAGTGCCTTCTGCTGTTGCATAACAACAACTCCCAGCATGCCCTTTTGTGCATGCTGGGAGTTGTTGCTAAGCAACAGCAGGAGGCCAGCCTTACATACTGCTGCTGCTCTGCCAGATCCTGCCTGCCACCGCCGCCGCTGTTTCAACTCCAGGGGCGATCCCGCCGCCGATGCCAGGGATCGGGGGCACCTACTCCAGGTACATACTCCCCACAGCAGGGGGCCCCTACTCCAGGTTAGGGACACCCCCACAGCAGGAGTTCTGATTCTGTTACTGGCCAATGAATCAGGACGATCGTGAGGTGGTGGTACCAGTGCCACTTCACTCCGATCTGAATTGATCCAACATCGGGGTGTTTGCATAGGGTGCCCGTAAGTACCAGGACGTCAGGGCGTACCCCTACGCCCGTGGTCCTTAAGGGGTTAATATTGCCCTATTCTGACCCCTTATTACATTCTTATTTTTCCGTATACAGGGCTGTATAAGGGCTATTTTTTTTGTATTTTTTTTTTTTTTGCGTTATGACTTGTAGTTATTTTTTTTTTTTTTTAGCAGTAGCACTTTTGCATATATACAAAAACCTTTTAACCAAGGGGAAACCCCCTGGTCACTAATATCCTTATTTATTTCCCACCCCTAAAACTTAGCTTTTACTTAGCTGATTAATACCATATAATAGAAAAAAATAATGGTGAATCTCTTTAAAAACACAGTCCTTTGGTGTGTTTCCTAATATGCATATGTCATTACTGTGTTCATATGTGAAAGATTATCGATCACCAGTGGCCTGCAGATACCCTGGTGAATCTCCTATTATCACACTATCAGGACTGCTAATAAAACCTAATATTATGCATTATTAGGTTTTATTAGCAGTCCTGATAGTGTGATAATAGGAGATTCACCAGGGTATCTGCAGGCCACTGGTGATCGATAATCTATCACATATGAACACAGTAGAGAAAACAGCTGGACGGAGGGTAGCCTGGCAGGGCTGACCTCTGGACCAGGGAGGAAAATCCGACTATTGGCTTAATTAGCACACTCCTGGAGACTTCAGGGTTAAAAGTAAATGCTGTCTTTAATGGTCAAGAAAGGCAGAATACAGTAGGACAACACGTTTCAAAGATTACACCTTCTTCTTCAGGTCCAGTTACATCTTGCCACATAAAGCACAGTATATATACACAAGGTTACAAAAAAAAAAAATGGTGGGAGAGAGGGTCACGAGGTCAGTGTTGATGTCACACAGCCCCGCGGCCCCTCTCCTATTACTTTACAGTTTGTGGTTCACTGTATAGTATGGTTAACATAATGGTTTTCCCCCCCATTGAATTCAATAGGCTGGTTAGAGTCTATGTATAACATGTGGCTGAGCAGCAATGCTGAGCAATAGGAAGCAGGGCTGTGGTCTGGATGGGGGATCACATGAGAGGGATCGAATCTTGGCGATGGTGAAAACATTTTGACCAGCCGCATGGTCTCAACAAAGCCACTGTACTGATCTGTGGTGTCCCGGTAGCGCATTCTATACGATACCTATTCATGTATGGGTCCCCATAGCCAGAGTCCCTAGGACGTAGGGATCCCTGTCATCCAGTCTACCCCTAGTCGCCTCTATTTCAGTTTATAAATCGGTATTTTATGCAAAGATTAATGTAAATAGGATAACATATATGTAAATAAATGGTTAATTACTTGTTTCCATAGCGTTGCAGGACCTGCGGGTCATGTGACTCGGTGAACTCTATGGTATTAAGGACCTTTGGAGGCCCTGTGATGTAACCAATCCCATTACATCATGTAATGGTGAATGGCAGATGTTCGGACCAATCAGATTCGCCCCGCCCCCTGCTCATATAAGGGAGCGCCGGCCATGTTTCTCTCTCTTACCTCATGGGCTGTCATGAAAGAAGGATCTGCGCAGCAACTAACGCAGTGAGTTAGGCCTGAGCCTTGCGGCGATTGCTGAACAATCTAATTATAGAGTGTATCACCTCCCAAACACTCTGCAGCATCTCCGGACCTAATAACTCGCCTAAATCCGGACGGATCTGCAAATCTCTCCTTAAATTCAGAGACTGTATAACTAACTCCAGGTCCGCAACTACTGTCAGTCACTAAGTAACCTAAGGACTGTTTATATGAGACTGTTACTGTGCTGTGGATATTGCAAGCACTTCAGTAAAGTTGTTCACGTTCAAGTTCAATCTCTTTTTGGACCTTCAGTCATTTCATGCACCTATCGTTACTGGGAAGGGCGGCGATAGGCCGGAACATTGATTCAGCATACCAGCCCTCAGCCTGGCGTCACGAACCATAGGGTTAACATTAACCCCTCATATACCGATACCATACCACCACTACCATCCACCCCCCAAGGGCTACCACAGATCTAACACAGCCACCGCACACATCTGACTACTCTCCCCTAGTCATCTACCATGGGGTACATCCACTCCCACCCCCGGCAACAATAGAGCTCCTTGATCCCCGATAGATCCAATACTACTGCTGTCATCTACTGGCCTCCTCTATTTCAAATTTTTTATTTTTTTTATTTTTTTTGCAGAGATAAGGAATGGAAGGGAAGGGGAAAGAAGGAAGAAAAAAAAGAAAAGAAAAAAGATTTTTTTTCCCATGCTCGTTATTACTATATGCCCCACTGTGTTTCCCCCATGTGACCTCTCTGTTTACTTTCCCACTGCAGTTATTTATTTTCCCACGGCAATTGACACACTGACACACTGACCCAGATATGTCCATCAATACACTGATCCAACTGCGGACCAATATATGGAGGGTTATTTAAACCAGTGCCCTTAAGCCTCTTGACAAAGCCGCGTCTTGCGGCGAAACATGTCGAGGGGGGCATAGGATAGGTTTTTTAATATACAGTGCAGACTCCTCCACTAACCGTGTGTACACTGCAGGTACACACAGGTAGATAATAGGTGATGCCTGGCTGGCACAGATAATTAATAATACAGGAGGAGAGATACACTGCAAATTTTAACTCCTTTTTTGTTGGTGTTTTGAAATTAATAAAGATTATACCTTTTAACAAATATATGGGAAATATAGGGAATTAGTGGATCACTTCGGTGATCTTTTGGTGAATTACATCAATACACTGACACACTGACTCAGATATGTCCATCAATGTTAAACATTAATACCAGGTCAAAATGTTTTCACCATCACCGGGATCCGATCCCCCTCATGTGGTCCCCCATACAGACCACAGCGATGCTTCCTATTGCTCAGCATCACTGCTCAGCCATATGTTATACATAGACTATAACCAGCCTTTTGAATTCAATGGGGAAAAAAAACATGATGATAACCATACTATACAGTGAACCACAAACTGTAAAGCAATAGGAGAGGGGCCGTGGGGCTGTGTGACATCAACACTGACCCCATGACCCTCTCTCCCTCCGTTTTTTGAAAATATGTTTTTGTAACCTTGTGTATGTATACTGTGCTTTATGTGACAAGATGTAACTGGACCTGAAGAAGAAGGTGTAACCTTTGAAATGCGTTGTCCTACTGTATTCTGCCTTTCTTGACCATTAAAGATGGCATTTACTTTTAACCCTGAAGTCTCCGGGAGTGAGCTAATTAAGCCAATAGTTGCATTTTCCTCCCTGGTCCAGAGGTCAGCCCTGCCAGGCTACCCTCTGTCCAGCTGTTCTCTCTGCATCTGCACCGCGGCCCCAGCGGGACCGACGGCCAGTTGCCTCCTGACATCGGAACATTACATCAAGCGTACATCAGTGTTGTGGTTGCCCGCACAACACGCTAAGGTGATCAAAATTTACATATACCTCCTCACTAACGTCCCTCTATCACTGGGATTCACCGCACTATAGCGCCGCTTCTATTCTTCTCTTTCTCCCGATATGAACACAGTAATGACATATGCATATTAAGAAACACAGCAAAGGACTGTGTTTTTAAAGAGACTCACCATTATTTTTTCTATTGTATAGTATTAATCAGCTAAATAAAAGCTAAGTTTTAGGGGTGGGAAATAAATAAGGGTATTGGTGACCAGGGGTTTTCCCCTTGGTTAAAAGATTTTTGTATCAATTTAACCCTAACCCCTCCTGGGGATTTTTTCTATGACTTTTGCATATATATGACTTTTTGATCACTTGTTATTCCTCCTATCTACTGTGGGATGTGACATGACAAGAAGTCAGCAATTTTGGACTTTAGAATTTCTTACGTTCACGCAGTTCACCACTAGTGTTGAGCGGCATAGGCCATATTCGAATTCGCGAATATTCGCGAATATATGTACGAATATTCGTCATATATTCGCGAATATTCGCACATTCGTTATATTCCCGTTTTATTTTCGCATATGCGAATATTCGCGTATGCGAAAATTAGCATATGTGAATATTAGCAAATACAAAATTAGTGCACGCGAAAATTCGCATATGCGCAAAAGTAGCATATGCTAATTTTCGCATATGCGAATTTTCGCGCGCCAGTCTCACACAGTAGTATTACAGCCTTCTTTACACCACACAAGCTGGAAGCAGAGAGGGGTGATCACTGTGATGTGTACTGTGAAGAAAAAAAAAAAAAACACGAATATTCGTAATTACGAATATATAGCGCTACATTCGCGAAATTCGCAAATTCGCGAATATGCGATATTCGCGAATAATATTCGAATTGCGAATATTCGCGAGCAACACTATTCACCACACGGTATCATTAACAATATATTTTAATAATTTGGACATTTCCGCATATGGCGATACATATTTTTTCCCTTTTTATTTGTAAAATGAAGGAGGTGGGGGGGGGGGCCTGCTGGCGTCTTAATGCAACACTTCAAGCTCCGAACTAACATGCCCCGTGACTGTGGTCCGTGGACACTTGTTAGGGTGTGTTAGATCAGGGCTGGCTAACATGCTGACTGTGGTCCTTGGACACTTGTTAGGGTGTGTTAGATCAGTGCTGGCTAACATGCTGACTGTGGTCCGTGGACACTTGTTAGGGTGTGTTAGATCAGGGCTGGCTAACATGCTGACCGTGGTCCGTGGACACTTGTTAGGGTGTGTTAGATCAGTGCTGGCTAACATGCTGACTGTGGTCCATGGACACTTGTTAGGGTGTGTTAGATCAGGGCTGGCTAACATGCTGACTGTGGTCCTTGGACACTTGTTAGGGTGTGTTAGATCAGTGCTGGCTAACATGCTGACTGTGGTCCATGGACACTTGTTAGGGTGTGTTAGATCAGGGCTGGCTAACATGCTGACTGTGGTCCGTGGACACTTGTTAGGGTGTGTTAGATCAGTGCTGGCTAACATGCTGACTGTGGTCCGTGGACACTTGTTAGGGTGTGTTAGATCAGGGCTGGCTAACATGCTGACCGTGGTCCGTGGACACTTGTTAGGGTGTGTTAGATCAGTGCTGGCTAACATGCTGACTGTGGTCCATGGACACTTGTTAGGGTGTGTTAGATCAGGGCTGGCTAACATGCTGACTGTGGTCCGTGGACACTTGTTAGGGTGTGTTAGATCAGGGCTGGCTAACATGCTGACTGTGGTCCGTGGACACTTGTTAGGGTGTGTTAGATCAGGGCTGGCTAACATGCTGACTGTGGTCCGTGGACACTTGTTAGGGTGTGTTAGATCAGGGCTGGCTAACATGCTGACTGTGGTCCTTGGACACTTGTTAGGGTGTGTTAGATCAGGGCTGGCTAACATGCTGACTGTGGTCCTTGGATACTTGTTAGGGTGTGTTAGATCAGGGCTGGCTAACATGCTGACCGTGGTCCGTGGACACTTGTTAGGGTGTGTTAGATCAGGGCTGGCTAACATGCTGACCGTGGTCCGTGGACACTTGTTAGGGTGTGTTAGATCAGGGCTGGCTAACATGCTGACCGTGGTCCGTGGACACTTGTTAGGGTGTGTTAGATCAGGGCTGGCTAACATGCTGACTGTGGTCCTTGGATACTTGTTAGGGTGTGTTAGATCAGGGCTGGCTAACATGCTGACCGTGGTCCGTGGACACTTGTTAGGGTGTGTTAGATCAGGGCGGCTGGCTAACATGCTGACCGTGGTCCGTGGACACTTGTTAGGGTGTGTTAGATCAGGGCTAGCCTCCATGACCCCCATCCCTCTACCCTATCTCCTAACTGTCATATATCTACCTTTATACCTTATCCACCTTTCTCCTTCACCTCCAAACCCAACCATCTGCCCCATGTCTCAGAAACTGCTACTCTGAACACAGGGGCAACAGACCCCTCCCCCACATACACCATTCCTCATCGATATAGATGATGCGTTTTAACTATGATAAACTCCATTAAATGGAATCTTCATCTTTTGAGCAACTTCAAATATAATTGCATTTTCTCATCTAATGCTCCTATTGGAATTGCTCCAGGAAAAACATTCCTATAATAAATGCAGAGATGTTGGGAGCTTTAAATGGCGTGTGCTTAAACTGCATTACTGTTATAAGAATGGTTGCTTTATGGAGGACTGCATCTAACGTCAATAGACAGATTACAGGCAGTCATAAATAGAAAAAACATAATGAAATGGGGCATTCCAATGTCGTAATAACATAAATATTTCTTTATAAGGCCTCCTTCACACATCTTTTTTCAGCCCTTTTTCTCTTTGTAACATGTTGTCTGTTCATGCCATTTTAGGGTGCGTTCACATGCTAGTAACTAGCAGCGGGTTTCCCGCTGTGGCAAACCCCCTGCGAGTTACGCTACCATTCATTTGCATGGGTCTGCGGACAGTCCGCTAATCTTACACTATTGCGGACTGTCTGTGGACCCATTAAAATCAATGGTAGCGTAACTTGCAGCGGGATTCCCGCAGCATGAAACCCGCCGCTAGTAATAGTGTGCAAACGCACCCTGAATGTGTTTTTTTGCATTTTATTCGAATTTTTTTCGAATTTTATTCGTGAATATCGCATATTCGCGAATATTCGCGAATATAGCGCTATATATTCGTAATTACGAATATTCGTTTTTTTTTTTGTTTTGTTTTTTCACAGTACACATCACAGTGATCATCCCTCTCTGCTTCCAGCTTATGTGGTGTAAGAAGGCTCTAATACTACTGTGTGAGACTGGTGTGCGCATTTTCACATATGCGAAAATTTGCATATGCTAATGTTCGCATATGCGAATTTTCGCTTATGTTAATGTGTTGTATATGCAAATTTTCGCATATGTTAATTTTCGCACATGAATATTCGCATATGCGTAAATAAAACGAGAATATTACGAATATACGAATATTCGCGAATATGGCGAATATTCGTCCATATATTCGCGAATATTCGCGAATTCGAATATGGCCTATGCCGCTCAACACTAGAGTAGAAATGGTACAAAGTAATGGAGCAATCTGATTGGTTGCAATGGGCAACTGCACCACTCTTCATCTACACAGGTTTTGAAAAATCTCCCCCAAATTCTGTGAATTTGTGAACATGCTGAAAATATCAAAATCTGAAGCGTGCCTATTAATATGTATATTTGTCACAGATTTGTAACATGAATTTGCATTGAAAAGGGTGAAATCCATTTGCTTGGATTCTTGCAGAAAACATCTTTGGCATTTTATTCCTAAGGACACTTTGTAATTTAAACGGGTTATCCAGAGATCATTTTTTTCCAAAAACAGCAACACACCTGTCCTCAGGTTGTGTGTGGTATTACAACTAGTGTTGCTCGCGAATATTCGCAATGCGAATTTTATTCGCGAATATCGCATATTCGCGAATATTCTCGAATATAGCACTATATATTCGTAATTACGAATATTGTTTTTTTTTTTTTTTTCACAATACACATCACAGTGATCATCCCTCTCTGCTTCCAGCTTGTGTGGTGTAAAGAAGGCTCTAATACAGGTGTGCGAAAATTTGCATATGCGAAAATTTGCATATGCTACTTTTCGCATATGCGAATTTTCGCATACACTAATTTTGGTTTATGTTAATTTTCGTATACGTAAATTTTCGCATATGCCAAAATAAAACGCGGATATTACGAATATGCAAATATTCGCGAATATATAACGAATATTCGTCCATATATTCGCGAATATTCGCGAATTCGAATATGGCCTATGCCGCTCAACACTAATTACAACTTCCCTGTCGTCCTAACCAGCAGCACAAGTGGGGTGTTTCTGCCCCTGTGAAGCTGGCAGGACGGTGGAATTTTTAATTCCGCCAAAGCAATTAACATAATTGTACCCCCCATATAAGGCCTCCTCCCCAGGCCATAGTGCTTTTTTTCTGTCCTGTGCTGGACAGCAGGACGGGGCAGGCTCATTAAGCCTGCCTGGATTTATATATTTTTTGATACATATGTTCTGCAGCGTGGCTGCTTATGTTTGGGCTTTTTTAGCCCTTTCCTTTACAGGTCTGACCTGTGCTTATCTCCTCGCAGCGTTCGCTGCGCTTCTCCGGTGCGATGCTCTGTGTCAGTGCATTCCCTGTGCGGATATGCGCTGTTTGGGAGCTCCGTACCTGGTCAGTGATTCAGGTCGGAGCTCCGCTCTGAGATCGCTGTACCAGCTCCCCCCTTTTTTTGGCGCTAGCAGTGTCGCGTGCACGGCCGGACGCCGGGACCGGACGCCGGGACCGGAAGTGCGTCACTTTCCACTTGCGGCCCGGCGTATTCTCTGGTAGTCTCTGATATTCAGAGTTTTCACTCCGAATATCTACAAGACCCTTTCTTTATTATATCTAAGCCTGTGGTAGGCTTATATTGGCTGTTATTATTAGATTTTTGTATAAGAGTGCTTGTGACCTGGGAACTAGTTTCCCTTCCTGTATCTCATTTCCGGGGGTGGAGCCTATTCAAAGTTGGCGCCATCCCCTTCCCTATATAAGGCAGCTCTTGCCTGGTTAGGGTCTCTGCTGTGCTCAGCTAGACCTGTGACTGCAAGACTGGTGTATTTTATTCAGCTTGTTTTTTCTCAACTAGGCTTCCTTGCATAGGTGCCGCCTATTTTTTCCTATCTTAGGGTGGGATTTAAAAAAAAAAAAAAAATAATAATAATTTTTTTCCTTAACGGTCTTTCTCTCTCTATCTTTATAGAGGATGTCTACTCCACCCTCTGGTGACCAATACTCCGGACGTAAGGCGTCCTCTAAAAAACGTCACCTTACGTGTGCCGACTGCGGCACTCCTCTTCCGGACACCTATGAATATAATAAGTGTCCTGGATGTCGTCCTCCGGCAGATCCTGCGGAACCTACCATCCAGGACATGTTTATATGGATGTAAGAGTTCATGGGGAACTCAATAAATGAGATTAAAAGCTCCCTCTCTGCCAAGAGACCTAGGACATCTCCTAGTCCCTCCTCCATAGCAGAGTATACAGCTATGTCCGTGGGAGACCATTCGGAACAAACAGTGGAAGAAGTCATCTCTCCCTCCATCTTTCCCGTTGAGAAAACTCAGCGTTTACTAAGATCCATCCGGTCAAGGGACCAGGATGCGGATCAAGGGGAAGCCTCAACATCCACCCCTAAAGAACCGCTGGTTTTTAAAGTGGATGACTCCTTAAAAAAGTTAATGACCACTGAGTGGAAACATCCGGACAAACCCCCTGTCCTTACTCGGAGGTTTAAGCTCATGTACCCCCTGGCCGAGGCAGAGTCAGAAGCCTGGGTCCCACCCCCCAAGGTGGATATGGCTGTTACCAGGATAAACAAGCGCGTCCTTGTTCCCGCGAACGACGGTAGCAACCTCCAAGACCCCCTCGACAGGAAAGTGGACTCCCTGCTCAGGAGGAATTACTCTGCTGCCTCAGCCTCTGCTACGGTGGCCATTGCCTCTAATGAGGTGGCCAATTTCATCAAGGATCGTATCCTAAGGATCCAGTCTGACATCGATGGTAATGTCCCCAGAGAAGACATTCTGGACTTGTTCAGCACCTTGCTACTGGGTGCTGACTTTCTTTGTGAGGCCACTCAGCAGCATCTAAAATTGGCCGCAAAGTCTAAGGGACTATCCTCTGCAAGCAGACGCCCCTTCTGGTTACGCCCTTGGGTGGCAGATACCACCTCCAAGATAAACCTTTGTGCCTTGCCTCTTGAACCCAATAGGCTCTTCGGGTCCGAGCTGGACCGAATTATGGAGGGTTTTGCAGATAAAAAAGGCAAGTCCCTTCCTGTGCAGACCTTTCGTGGCCGCGGTAGAGGCCGAGGGGGCAGATCTCAGGGCTCCTCTGGGACCCAGAGGCGCCAAAGTCAAAGATCTAAGCGTGGTGGCGGACGCGGTCGGGGCAAAGACCGCAAGTCTGAGCTATGACTCTCACCCAGATCCCACCAACGTCTCCCCTCTCCCTTCCCCTCCAGAGGTCCTGACAGAAGCTCTGTCTCCAGTTTTTTCTGCAGTAGGAGGCCGTGTGAGTTTATTTCTCTCCACTTGGATGAAGGAAATCCAAGACCTTTGGGTTCTAGAAGTAGTCCGGTCGGGCTACAAAATAGAATTTGTCTCCCCCCCCCCACCAAGGAAATTTTTGTTAACAAAAAGACTCCCTCAACCAGAACAATCCATTCTGGAGGAGTCAGTACTATTGTACCTAGAGAAACGGGCCCTAGAGGAGGTTCCTCCAAACCAGAAAGGCCTGGGAGTATACTCCCCTATATTTTTGGTACCAAAGCCCTCGGGCACTTGGCGAATGATCATAGATCTTCGCTTTCTGAACCGTTACATAAAGAAAAGAAGTTCAGAATGTAGACTATTCAGTCAGTCACCAGCATTCTGAATCCTCTAGATCTGATGGTCACCATCGACCTCAAGGATGCCTACCTGCACGTCCCCTTACATCCTGCTCACAGGAAATTTTTGAGGATTGCTGTCACCATAAAGGGTATGGTAAAGCATTATCAGTTTGCCGTGCTGCCCTTCGGGATCTCTTTCGCTCCCCACACCTTTACAAAGGTTGTGGCTCCGGTTGTGGCCGCCTTAAGATTAAAAGGCCTGGAAATCATCCCTTACCTAGACGACGGGCTTCTAAAAGCCGCATCTCTAGACGTAGTGCAGTCTCATCTTCAACTGGCTCTGGTTTTTCTCCAGCATTTAGGCTGGATCATAAATTGGGACAAATCAGAGATCGTCCCCTCTACCTCCAGAAGGTTTCTGGGGTTCATAATCGACTCCTCTCACATGAAAGTCGTAAGAGCCGCCGAATTCTTAATGGTTCCCCAAAGGGTCTCCATCAGAACTCTGATGAAAATGCTAGGCCATATGTCAGCGTCTGCAGAGGCAGTACTTTGGGCCCTATGGCATCTCCGTCCACTTCAAGATCAGCTCTTGAGTGTCTGGAATCGCAACCCAAAGGGTTGGACAAAAGATGTTCCCTGTCTGTCGAAGTCCGTGCATCCCTCAGATGGTGGACAACTCTGTCAGATGGGAAGTCCTTGATTCAACTTCATTTGATCATTCTGACCACGGACGCCTCCCTTGTAGGCTGGGGAGCCCATCTGGACAAAACTCCGGTACAAGGTACCTGGACTTCTCAAGAGAGACTCCTCTCTTCCAACATGAGAGAGTTGAGAGCAGTCCGTCTAGCTCTCTATCACTTCGCTCCCCTAGTTCTAGGGCAAGCGATAAAAGTCCATTCAGACAACACGACTGTAGTGTCTTACCTAAACAAACAGGGAGGCACAAGGTCCAAAGCTCTCCTCGAGGAGACCGGACTAATTCTCTCTTGGGCAGAGACCAATCTATCCCACCTCTCAGCAGTTCACATCAAGGGGGATCTCAATATAGTTGCAGACCGTCTGAGCCGCGGTCTTCCATTCCAAGGGGAATGGTCCCTGAACAAGGATATCTTCCACAAGATAACCCGGAGGTGGGGTATGCCAGAGATAGATCTCATGGCAACTCGTCTGAATGCCAATGTGGCAGTAGACGCTCTGTCCATTCCATGGAGGTTCAGGCTGGCCTACATTTTCCCTCCACTTTCCATGATACCGAGGGTATTGATGAAAGTCAGGCAAGACCAAACCTCAGTAATCGCCATCATACCATTCTGGCCAAAGAGGTCCTGGTTCACCCAGCTCATGAGGATGAGTCAAGGGTGTTATTGGAGGCTTCCCCACGTGCAGAACCTTGTGTCTCACAACACAGGCTCCTGCCTAGATCTGAGGAGACTCAATCTGACAGCCTGGAGATTGACAGGACCCTACTAGGTAGTGGTCTCTCTTCGGAGGTCTTGAGAACCCTTGCTCACTCAAGAGCAGCATCTGCTAATAGAGCTTACTCCAGGATAAATCGGATTTTCCTACAATGGTGTGCTAAGAAAGAGGTAGTTGCCTCAGATCCTCCTCTTTCTGCTTTGCTTCAGTTCCTGCTGGATGGCCTTGACAAGGGTCTTAGCCCATCCACTCTAAAAGTGCAGGTTGCTGCACTCTCTGCCTCTCTAGGCAGATCTTTATCTCAAGATCTCCTAATCAAGAGGTTCCTCAAAGGAGCCGAAAGACTTAAGCCTACAGTCCTTAGCCCTATTCCTCAATGGGATTTGTCTGTCGTTCTCAAGGGGTTGAGTTCTCCCCCCCTTTGAGCCTTTGGACCAAGTGGACTTTAGATACTTGTCCCTTAAAGTCACCTTTTTGTTGGCTATAACCTCAGCCAAGAGAATTGGCGAGCTTCAGGCCCTAGCGGCTTTTGAGCCTTATACTCTCTTTTTACAAGACAGAGTCTTGTTGAGATATCTACCGACCTTTGTTCCCAAGGTACCAACCTTTTCTAATATTAACGAAGTTATCTCCTTACCAGTTCTGTGCTCAGACCCTTCCTCTTCTGAGGAAGCTGCTAACCATTCCTTGGACATTTCAAGAAGTCTCAAGATATACATCTCAAGAACTGGTGAATTCAGAAGATCCGAAAACCTTTTATTTTCTTTTTCAGGACGGAACAAAGGTCTAAAGGCCTCCAAACCCTCTCTGAGTAGATGGGTCAAAGAGGTAATCAGGGAGGCATTTATAGCTCAGGTGCTAACTCCTCCTTCTTTTGTTACTGCCCACTCTACCTGGGCAGTTGCTACCTCCTTTGCTGAAAGAAGGTCTGTTCCACTAGAAAAAATTTGTGCTGCTGCCTCCTGGAGCACACACAACACATTTATCAAACATTTCCGGGTTAATGCCAAATGTATGGGAGAGCTGGCCTTTGGGCGTTCCATCCTAAGTGCCGCTCCTCCTTAGTCCCTCCCTATTTGTGATTGTTACTTGCTAAGTCCCCACTTGTGCTGCTGGTTAGGACGACAGGGAAGCGTTAATTTCTAACGCAAATTTGTTTTCCCTTAGT
Organism: Hyla sarda; assembly: GCF_029499605.1. Taxonomy (NCBI): domain Eukaryota; kingdom Metazoa; phylum Chordata; class Amphibia; order Anura; family Hylidae; genus Hyla; species Hyla sarda. The sequence goes on from NC_079192.1 coordinate 326,154,118, forward strand.
CCTAACAGCAGCACACAAATTTCCCGCCCTTGTAGTTTGTATAATTTTGCTTGTTATTAAAGCACTATGGCCTGGGGAGGAGGCCTTATATGGGGGGTACAATTATGTTAATTGCTTGGGCGGAATTAAAAATTCCACCGTCCTGCCAGCTTCACAGGGGCAGAATCACCCCACTTGTGCTGCTGTTAGGACTAAGGGAAAACAAATTTGCGTTAGAAATTAACGCTTTGCTCCCTTCACAATGGAACAGAGCTGCAATTACCACACACAAAATAAGGACAGATGTGGTGCAGTTTTTTTCAGAAACCAGCTCTGTTTTTTTTTTATCCTGGATAACTGTTACGCCTAGCGCTCCGGGTCCCCGCTCCTCCCCGGAGCGCTCACGGCGTCTTTCTCCCTGCAGCGCCCCGGTCAGTCCCGCTGACCGGGAGCGCTGCACTGTTTTGGCCGTTGGGGATGCGATTCGCACAGCGGGACGCACCCGCTCGCGAGTCGCATCCCAGGTCACTTACCCGTCCCGGTCCCCTGCTGTCATGTGCTGGCGCGCGCGGCTCCGCTCTCTAGGGCGCGCGCGCGCCAGCTCTCTGAGACTTAAAGGGCCAGTGCACCAATGATTGGTGCCTGGCCCAATTAGCTTAATTGGCTCCCACCTGCTCCCTGCCTTTATCTAGTCTCCTCCCTTGCACTCCCTTGCCGGATCTTGTTGCCTTGTGCCAGTGAAAGCGTTTAGTGTGTCCAAAGCCTGTGTACCTGAACTTCTGCTACCCATCCTGACTACGAACCTTGCCGCCTGCCCCCGACCTTCTGCTACGTCTGACCTTGCTTCTGCCTACTCCCTTGTACCGCGCCTATCTTCAGCAGCCAGAGAGGTGAGCCGTTGCTAGTGGATACGACCTGGTCACTACCGCCGCAGCAAGACCATCCCGCTTTGCGGCGGGCTCTGGTGAAAACCAGTAGTGGCTTAGAACCGGTCCACTAGCACGGTCCACGCCAATCCCTCTCTGGCACAGAGGATCCACTACCTGGAAGCCGAATCGTGACAGTAGATCCGGCCATGGATCCCGCTGAGGTGCCGCTGCCAAGTCTCGCTGATCTTCCCACGGTGGTCGCTCAGCAATCGCAGCAGATTGCCCAACAAGGACAGCAGCTGTCGCAGTTGACCGCCATGTTACAGCAAATTCTGCCCCTGCTACAGCAGCAACCATCTCCTCCGCCAGCTCCTGCACCTCCTCCGCAGCGAGTGGCCGCTCCTAACCTCCGCTTGTCCCTGCCGGACAAATTTGATGGGGACTCCAGACTCTGCCGTGGATTTTTGTCTCAGTGTTCCCTGCATATGGAGATGTTGTCAGACTTGTTTCCTACAGAACGGTCTAAGGTGGCGTTCGTAGTAAGCCTTCTTTCAGGAAAGGCCTTGTCTTGGGCCACACCGCTCTGGGACCGCAATGATCCTGCCACAGCCACAGTCCAGTCCTTTTTTGCTGAAGTCCGAAGTGTCTTTGAGGAACCTGCCCGAGCCTCTTCTGCTGAGACTGCCCTGCTGAACCTGGTCCAGGGTAATTCTTCCGTTGGCGAGTACGCCATACAATTCCGTACTTTTGCATCTGAACTATCCTGGAATAATGAGGCTCTCTGCGCGACCTTTAAAAAAGGCCTATCCAGTCGCATCAAGGATGTGCTGGCCGCACGAGAGATTCCTGCCAACCTCCAAGAACTCATCCATTTGGCTACCCGCATTGACATGCGTTTTTCTGAGCGACACCAAGAGCTCCGCCAGGAAAAAGACTTAGATCTCTGGGCACCTCTCCCACAGCATCCTTTGCAGTCTATGCCTGGGCCTCCCGCCGAGGAGGCCATGCAAGTGGATCGGTCTCGCCTGACCCAGGAAGAGAGGAATCGCCGTAGAGAAGAAAATCTCTGTCTGTACTGTGCCAGTACCGAGCATTTCTTGGTGGATTGCCCTATCCGTCCTCCACGCCTGGGAAACGCACGCACGCACCCAGCTCACGTGGGTGTGGCATCTCTTGGTTCTAAATCTTCTTCTCCACGTCTCACGGTGCCCGTGCGGATTTCTCCTACAGCCAACTCCTCCCTCTCAGCCTTGGCCTGCTTGGACTCTGGTGCCTCCGGGAATTTTATTTTGGAGTCCTTTGTCAATAAATTCTGCATCCCGGTGACCCGTCTCGCCAAACCGCTCTACATTTCCGCGTTCAACGGAGCCAGATTGGACTGCACCGTGCGTTACCGCACAGAACCCCTCCTGATGTCTATCGGACCCCACCACGAAAGGATTCAGTTCTTCATTCTCCCCAGTTGTACCTCTGAGGTCCTCCTCGGTCTGCCATGGCTCCGGCTTCATTCCCCCACCCTTGATTGGACCACCGGGGAGATAAAGAACTGGGACTCTGCCTGCCATAGGAAGTGCCTCTCCCCCCCTCCCAGTCCCGTCAGGCAAACCTCTGTGCCTCCTCATGGCCCCCGTCCTGGTGTCACACTGCCCCGTGCCCGGCTTCGCCCTCTGCCCTCCCTCCCCATTCCCACTCCTGCTGTACTGCCTGCCGTTGAGGAAACCCTCCATTCTTTCCCGGGGTCCTCATCCCAGGGGAGGCAGTTGCCGGTCAAAGAAAAGGGGAGACCTAAGGGGGGGGGTACTGTTACGCCTAGCGCTCCGGGTCCCCGCTCCTCCCCGGAGCGCTCACGGCGTCTTTCTCCCTGCAGCGCCCCGGTCAGTCCCGCTGACCGGGAGCGCTGCACTGTTTTGGCCGTTGGGGATGCGATTCGCACAGCGGGACGCACCCGCTCGCGAGTCGCATCCCAGGTCACTTACCCGTCCCGGTCCCCTGCTGTCATGTGCTGGCGCGCGCGGCTCCGCTCTCTAGGGCGCGCGCGCGCCAGCTCTCTGAGACTTAAAGGGCCAGTGCACCAATGATTGGTGCCTGGCCCAATTAGCTTAATTGGCTCCCACCTGCTCCCTGCCTTTATCTAGTCTCCTCCCTTGCACTCCCTTGCCGGATCTTGTTGCCTTGTGCCAGTGAAAGCGTTTAGTGTGTCCAAAGCCTGTGTACCTGAACTTCTGCTACCCATCCTGACTACGAACCTTGCCGCCTGCCCCCGACCTTCTGCTACGTCTGACCTTGCTTCTGCCTACTCCCTTGTACCGCGCCTATCTTCAGCAGCCAGAGAGGTGAGCCGTTGCTAGTGGATACGACCTGGTCACTACCGCCGCAGCAAGACCATCCCGCTTTGCGGCGGGCTCTGGTGAAAACCAGTAGTGGCTTAGAACCGGTCCACTAGCACGGTCCACGCCAATCCCTCTCTGGCACAGAGGATCCACTACCTGGAAGCCGAATCGTGACAATAACCCCTTATAAAATGTGAAGCTTAACCCCTTAACGACGCAGGACGTATATTTACGTCCTGCGCCGGCTCCCGCGATATGAAGCGGGATCGCGCTGCGATCCCGCATCATATCGCGTCGGTCCCGGCGCTAATCAACGGCCGGGACCCGCGGCTAATACCACACATCGCCGATCGCGGCGATGTGCGGTATTAACCCTTTAGAAGCGGCGGTCAAAGCTGACCGCCGCTTCTAAAGTGAAAGTGAAAGTGACCCGGCTGCTCAGTCGGGCTGTTCGGAACCGCCGCGGTGAAATCGCGGCGTCCCGAACAGCTGATCGGACACCGGGAGGGCTCTTACCTGCCTCCCCGGTGTCCGATCGACGAATGACTGCTCCGTGCCTGAGATCCAGGCAGGAGCAGTCAAGCGCCGATAATGCTGATCACAGGCGTGTTAATGCACGCCAGTGATCAGCATTAGAGATCAGTGTGTGCAGTGTTATAGGTCCCTATGGGACCTATAACACTGCAAAAAAAATGTAAAAAAAAAGTGTTAATAAAGGTCATTTAACCCCTTCCCTAATAAAAGTTTGAATCACCCCCCTTTTCCCATAAAAAAAATAACAGTGTAAAAAAAATAAAAAATAAACATATGTGGTATCGCCGCGTGCGTAAATGTCCGAACTATAAAAATATATCATTAATTAAGCCGTACGGTCAATGGCGTACGCGCAAAAAAAATTCCAAAGTCCAAAAAAGCGTATTTTGGTCACTTTTTATATCATTAAAAAATGAATAAAAAGTGATCAAAAAGTCCGATCAAAACAAAAATCATACCGATAAAAACTTCAGATCACGGCGCAAAAAATGAGTCCTCATACCACCCCATACGTGGAAAAATAAAAAAGTTATAGGGGTCAGAAGATGACATTTTTAAACGTATAAATTTTCCTGCATGTAGTTATGATTTTTTCCAGAAGTGCGACAAAATCAAACCTATATAAGTAGGGTATCATTTTAACCGTATGGACCTACAGAATAATGATAAGGTGTAATTTTTACCGAAATATGCACTGCGTAGAAACGAAAGCCCCCAAAAGTTACAAAATGGCGTTTTTTTTTCGATTTTGTCGCACAATGATTTTTTTTTCCGTTTCGCTGTGCATTTTTGGGTAAAATGACTAATGTCACTGCAAAGTAGAATTGGCGACGCAAAAAATAAGCCATAATATGGATTTTTAGGTGGAAAATTGAAAGGGTTATGATTTTTAAAAGGTAAGGAGGAAAAAACGAAAGTGCAAAAACGGAAAAACCCTGAGTCCTTAAGGGGTTAAAGGGGTATTCCCATCTCAAATATCCAATTGAACCTTGTAGTGTGTGTCAAAATACATATTTATGCAAATAGTGATAATTACCTCTCCTGCATTGTTTTAAATATATGGGCTTTTGTTACATTTCCTTGTTATTAGCTAGTTGTCTAGGTTACAGACCACCTCTACCTCTGAAACAGTGGTCGGGCTGGTGACATCATCGACTCTCTGCACATAGCAAGAATGTGTCGGCAGGAGCCTTGGCTGGCCACCTTATCTCTTTGTTCTACTATTGACATCTTTCTGTCTCCGAGGGAGGGGAAGGGAGGCTCTCCAGGACAGTCCTGCATATATGTGAGCCTCAGGACCTTTTATCATGTGATCAAAAAGTCCACAGTCAGAGTGAGCCTTGTGAGGCTGGGTTCACATCACGTTTTTACCAATACGGGACTGCATACGGCTGGGAGGAGCTAAAACCTTGCGCTCCCGTATCCCTGCCGTATGCCGTCCGTATGTACGGTAATTCATTTCAATGAGCCGACCGGAGTGAAACACTGACTCTGGTCGGCTCATTTTTGCCTTGTATGCGGTTTTCCACCAGACCCCAAACCGTGGTCGACTACGGTTTTAGGTGCGGTGGGAAAACCGCATATGGGGAAAAAATGAGACACATACAATAGACATAAACCGTGATAAGCAACCCCACAGGGGCAGAAAACAAAAGGCAGGAAAGGTCAATGTATAAAATCAAGTATCTGCACTACTTAATTATTATTATTATTATTATTTTTTTATTGAAAACAGGGGGTTACAGGTCGCTAAAAAGGAAAGGACAAAAGATACAACAGACCAGAAAAATAAAATAAAGGTACCACCGGGAAAAAAATGGGAGGTTTAATCTCCCCCTAGCCTGGCGCCCCAGAACCACCCACCATCCTGAGTAAAAGGGGAAAGGAGGGGGAGGGGGTCGACTCACATTAACCCTATCCTCCCCATGTTCGGGCCTCTTAACCCCTTATTCCCCTAAAGATTCCTCCTCTGAGTCTACCCAGTCAAAGTTACCTAAACCTAGTCGGCCAGTGCTTTGTGCATTGGTCGGCACAGTTCTGTGCATGAAGGGGTGGCTGCTCGATGCATGGGGAGAGCTAAGGTTCGAGTAGGAGAACGCGGAGGGTCCCAGTGGTTGGAATCAGACACTTATCCCCTATCCACAGGAGTTCCCCTTTAACCATAAAATTCCCCCAAAATATGGATCATGCAATAATCCCGATATAATGTCTGGTCTCTGAACAATCTAGAGATTCTAAGAATAGCGGGAACATCTAAAAGTTCACTACAAAGTCTTTGTTATTGGCTGGAGCAAGTGACTATCACAGATGAAAAGAAATGAAATTGAAGTAAAGTGAAGCATGATCATTTGTAAAACCTTGACAGATAGAGATTTACTGAAACTTGGATGTGCAGAGCTGAATACCATTAGATTGAGAGTTGCTCTGTAGTTCATGTTCATTGCCAGGAATAAATGTCTCACTTCATCAAGTTTAATTCTATTCTATGTATTCTCAACAGAGAAAACATGAGACAAGGTGGCGATCAGATATTTGTTCCAGACATGTGCCTCGTAAACACGTATTTTAGTTATCCAATATTTGGCCATTCCGTTTGTGCATAAAGACAGGTTTTCCATGACTTTCCAGCATGTACGCAATGAACGGGGCCAGAAGCAGTTGGCTTTGCTCATTGTGTAGTGGCCATTCTGGGTCACTACAGATCAGCTCCTACTGAAGTGAATGGGAGCTGTGCTACAGTGCCACTATGCCACGTCTGCTTCTGGCCTGTTTATTGTCTAAATACCTAAATGCCAGATCCGTGGGTCTGCTGAACAGCTGATCAGTGGGAGTGCCAGGTGTTGGCATCCCACCGCTCAGACATTGATGGCCTATCCTATTTAGCCAAGAAGATGAATACTCATTGGAATTATGTTAAGGGAACTGTTAATGGAATACACCAATTGTGTAACTGTAAAGCTGCTGTAATGATCACAGTGGTATTAATCGATCCACAGCAAATGTTTAACCGCTTGTGCCCTGCACAGTAATAGTATACAGACAAGATGATTGAAGGGGACATAACCACACTCCTGCTCTAATGAAGATTTTAGAGAAACCTCATTCTTTAGCTTGTTATGACCCTCATCATAGTGTATATACATAGTGAATACCACACCCTCAAGACAACAGGGCCAGGAGACATATGTGGGCATATAGAGCCTTGCGAAACGCGTTGGAGTGTGAGGTGGGGGGACATCCTGGAGTATGTCACCTCCTAAATGATTGGTATGGTATAGTACGGCTGTTTACTTTGGCACTTTACTGTATTGCTACTTTGGTCTCTCTTTGCATCATGCCCTATAGTGGCATTGCACCTCTTAGTTATGCACTAGTCACTTTATCTATCTATTGGATCCATAGACTATAGTGATCCATTTTTTTCTTATGACTTAGTGCAATATTCTTATATATCATTGTTTACATTCATTTGTGGAGGTGTGCAATACATTCTACTTTTCTGGATTCACATAGTGATCCATTAACTATTGAGGGCTAAGTGCAATATATTATTGTTTTCATTTCTGTGCCATAGCTATTGTGAACCCAGTGACATCATTTGGAGGGCATGCACATTGAATCTAGCATTGCTTATATTTTCTAGGATGTTCCCCCATCAGCTGTTTTAATTATTGTCCAGTGCGTATTTGTTGTTTTTTTTATCTTGGGAGGATGGGATTTTCCATTGTATGTCATGCATGAATTTGTTAAATAAAGTATACAATTTTTGGTGACTAATATTCTTTCGAGACATTTATTTACTCACATGGCAGGGGTTGTTGTAGGTTGACATATGTGGGCAGGCTGTAGTTCCTCAGCCTTGTAGCCAGTGTTCTGTCATGGGTGCATGGCGTCCCCACAGGCAGGAGATCATTTACCTGCCTCTGATACCAACGTTTGCTGACAACTAAAAACTATTTTTTTTTTATTTAACTTGTCTGAGCGTATTGGCCGCAATTTTTTTTTTTTTTTTTTACGACCTACTCATTTGTACAGACAACAAAACAGATTACCCAGAATATACAGTATCTTCCATAAGCGAGTACACCCATCACTTTAAAAAAAAATATTTCTGAAGAAATGACACTTCAGTGCACAGCCTGTATAACAGTGGTTAATGTTGTGTCACTTCAAAATAACTCAAAGCACCATTATTTTTCAGCACTGCCTTAAGCCTCCTGGGCATGGAGTTCACCAGAGTTTACAGGTTACCACTGGAGTCCTCTTCAACTCCTTCATGATGACATCATGGAACTGGTGGATGTAAGAGATCTTGCGCTCCCCTATCTTCTGTTTGAGGATGCCCCAAAGATGCTGTGGTGTCCCAGCACTAAAGGCTGTCCTGTGGGCTAAAGATTGCCCTGGGCATCCCTGCTGTCTCTATGATGAGCCCACTGCTCCATTGTCTAACATGTTATAATGTGATTTATTGCTGTGTCATGTTAGGTGTTAATTTATGTTCTGTACCTTTAAGGGATTATGGCAGAGGGGCCTGACACCCAATGGGAGACCACCAAAGCTAGCCCTTAATGTAGTGGGTGAAGAGTTCAGTTGTGTCTAGTCAGAGCTGCAGTGAGGAAAAGGAGAGTGTTTCAGCTAGCAAACAGAAGAAGCCTAAGGAGAAGAAATCTACTACATTCCACAGCCATGCCAAATCTCAGGAAAAGACCCCGGCACTCAGGTGAATTGTCAAAGCCTGGTGGTCAGTTAAGTTATGTCTTTCAAGTCAGCGTGGGCTGCTACTAATCTTAAAGTTGCATTTAACAGCAACTACAACTCCCAGCAAGATGACAGGCTCCCCAGGTTCCACTCTGCCTATCCCTCTGCATCCAAAGTCTGAATTGTTTGAGTTCTGCTGACTTCAGCAAAGTAAAGATACAGTTTTTTGTAACCAGTATCAGTGTATTTCTTATCCCGCACCTGGTCCAGGAGAAGCTGTCATATCCTCGAACCATGTAGGTTAACGGTGCCCTGGTGTCACGAAGTGATACATCATGTACCCTCAATCTGTCTAATTCCCCATGGCCGCCACAATGCTCAATAGGGTTTAGGCCTGGAGACATGCTTGGCCAGTCCATCACCTTTACCCTCAGCTTCTTTAGCAAGGCGGTGGTCGGCTTGGAGGCCTGTTTGGGTTCATTATCATGGTGGAATACTAGCCTTTGGCCCAGTCTCCAAAGGCAGGGATCATGCTCTACTTTAGGATGTCACAGTTCATGTTGGCATTCATAGGTCCCTCAATGAACTGTAGATCCCCACTGCCAGCAGCACTAATACAGCCCCAGACCATAACACTCCCACCACCATGCTTGACTATAGGCTAGACACACTTGTCTTTGCACTCCCCACCTGGTTGTCGCCCCGCACGTTCGACACCATCTGAATTAATAAGTCTTATCTTGGTCTCAACGGACCATAGGACATGGTTTCAGAAATGAACATGGCAAGGCCTGTTCTAAGAGGAACCTGTCCTGTAAAACCGCTGTATTGTCTTGCCCATCATGCTGCAGCTCAGTTACAGGGTCTTAGCAATCTTCTACAGATGACACTGTAAGAAGTACACCATCATTCCACAGTATCCTTACATGCATCTATTACTATCAATATACAAGACATGATCATTTGCACTTGTCTCCAGAACAACAATGTATACAGATATACAGGCAGGACTTTCAAATATTTCATGTATCCCATATAAATATGTATTACACATCACTATTATTTCTTAATGCATGCCCATGTTAGAAACAATTTATTTTATTTCATAAATCTCCCCCAATTACCATTAACATTTACACTACTGTTAATTCATCTCCAAGCCCCAGTTCTACATGCTGTTACATCCTCTGCAGTTTTATCGGTTACCTACAATAAACAGTGCCTAGTTGTATGTTCCAGGCAATGTGCCCTGTGAATAATAATTGTATCTAGCACAGATGTGTCAGACATAATACCCATCTGCTTCAAAAGAGTCATCATAGCCATTCTGATTCTCATAGGACAATAGTATTCCATCACAAGACAAAAGCCTGGCATTTATCATTCTCCTCAAAAATCTCTGACAGTCTGGGCAATAATAGCGGGTTACTGCAACAAGCTTTACGCCTGTCTTGAAATAAATGGAATTGTATCTCGGTGAAGGAGTCTCTGAAGTGAAAGTAATAGGGCTCCGGGATGACTTGCCTAAGGAAATGACAAAGGTTGGGTTAATGAGCTTTGTGATGTCTAATAGACTGTATAGCATGATGCCTTCTTCTGGATAATATGAATGGTTACACTCTGCCCAACAAACCGAATCATTCCTCTCTGTATTACAGAGGCCATTTGACTGCACATAAGAATTTCCCAGAATGGCAGCGACATTTTTTTGGACATTTGAGTAGTAGGATTTATAGTAAAAATGTCTCACAAAGTAGCAGCTATTGGGGAAGGCAAGAAAAATTTCAAGTGTATACTGGCTTCATGATTTGGGGATTTTTTTTTATCATAATGCTAAAGCATAAACTAGGCAACATCCCTGTTTCTTTCCAGGTGAAAATGGGGGGCAGCAGTTCGGGGGCATTCATCTTGTTGCTAGTGTGGTAATTTCTTCTCTTCTGCACTGGAGGCGGCTGCTGTATCGCAATGTTTTCTCCTGCCCCCCACTCCCTTCCGCCAAATGCTCCACACCTTTTCACAGACCTGCTGAGGAAAAGGGGATAAATATTTATGGAGGGGGCAATTGGCAGAAGGGAGAAAGGTTATTGCCTAGATCAGGTGGGAGAAAGCATTGCACATACAGCAGCAGCCACCTCCAGTGTTCCGGTTACAACTTTTTTTTTCTTTCACCTACCCAGAATTCTAGCATTAACCCCTTAAGGACGCAGCCCATTTGGGCCTTAAGGACGCAGACAATAACATTTTTACGTTTTTGTTTTTTCCTCCTCACCTTCAAAAAATCATAACTCTTTTATATTTTCCTCCACAGACCAGTTGTCCGTTGTAATGACATCACTCACTTTACCATTAAATGTATGGCGCAACCAAAAAAATACTATTTGTGTGGTGAAATTAAAAAGAAAACCACAATTTTGCTAATTTTGGAAGGTTTTGTTTTCACGCCGTACAATTTACGGTAAAAATGACATGTGTTCTTTATTCTTTGGGTCAATACGATTACAATGATACCCATGATAACATACTTTTCTATTACTGTTGTGCTTAAAAAAAAATCGCAAACTTTTTAACCAAATTAGTATGTTTAAAATCCCCCTATTTTGAAGACCTATAACTTTTTCATTTTTCCGTATAAGCGGTGGTATGAGGGCTCATTTTTTTGCGCCATGATCTGTACTTTTTATTGATACCATATTTGCTTATATAGAACTTTTAATCCATTTTTTATAAATTTTTTTGGGAATAAAATGTTATAAAAAGCATCTATTTCGGACTTTTTTAAATTTTTACGTTCACGCCGTTCACCGTACGGTATCATTAACATTTTATTTTAAGAGTTCAGATATTTACGCACGCGGCGATACCAAATATATATATAAAATATTTTTTTTAACACTTTTTGGTGGTGAAATAGGGAAATTGGGACAATTCACGTTTTTATTGGGGGAGGGGGCTTTTCAAATTTTTTTTACTTTATTTTTTTACTTTTTTTACTTTTATTTTTACACTTTAATAGTCCCCATAGGGGACTATTTATAGCAATAGCTCGATTGCTAATCCTGTTCAGTGCTATGTATAGGACACAGCACTGATCAGGGTTATCGGTCATCTTCTGCTCTGGTCTGCGGGAAGGCAGATCAGAGCAGAAGACTCCCGGAAGACAGCGGAGGCAGGTGATGGGACTTCCGTCTGCCGTGCTGGATGATCGGATCACCGCGGCAGCGATGCGGCGATCCGATCATCCATTTAAGTGACCGCGATACTGCAGATGCCGTGATCTGTATTGATCACGGCATCTGAGGGGTTAATGGATGACATCCGCAGGATCGCGGATGTCCGCCATTACTTTCAGCAGCCGGGACCTGCCGCGCATGATCCGGGCATCGCTCCGATGCTCGCGGTTATGCTTAGGACGTAAATGTACGTCCTGGTGCGTTAAGTACCACTTCACCAGGACGTACATTTACGGCGCTCGTCGTTAAGGGGTTACATAATTATAAAAAAATTAATCAACTTACCTCCTGCCTGAGGAAGCCTGGAGCGGGATACGAGAAGCCAGGGAGAGCAGTCAGAGATAACTCCAGTTTTTTTTCAAGACCAGCATTCTTGACAGTTAAAAAAAAAGAACTAGTAAACTTAGCTGTAGTGACCAGTGTCGGGCAGCTGCTGCCAAGGCTAATAAAATCATGGGGTGCATCAATAGGGGCATAGATGCCCACAACAAGGAAATAATTCTACCGCTGTACAAATCACTAGTCAGACCACACAATGAATACTGTGTACAGTACTGGGCACCAGTGTACAAGAAAGATATAGTGGAGCTGGAGAGGGTTCAAAGACGGGCAACAAGAGTAATACGGGGAATGGGAGGACTACAGTACCCAGAAAGATTATCAGAATTGGGGTTATTTAGTTTAGAAAAAAGAAGGTTTAGGGGAGACCTAATAACTATGTATAAATATATCAGGGGACAGTACAGTGATCTCTCCCATGATCTATTTATACCCAGGACTGTATCTATAACAAGGGAGCATCCTCTACGTTTATAGGAAAGAAGGTTTCTACACCAGCACAGACGGGGGTTCTTTACTGTAAGAGCAGTGAGACTGTGGAATTCTCCGCCTGAGGAGGGGGTCATGGTGAACTCTGTAAAAGAGTTTAAAAGGGGTCTGGATGCATTTTTGGAGAATAATAACATTGATGGTTATGTATACTAGATTTATGGGGACAGAACATTGATCCAGGGATTTATTCTGATGCCATATTTGGAGTCGGGAAGGAATTTTTACCTCTAGTATGAGGTTTTCTTTGCCTTCCTCTGGATCAACTCAGTAGGGACTCATTAGGGGTATAGGTTGAACTAGATGGACTCTGGTCTTTTTTCAACCTTATGAACTATGTTACTATGTTAAAGTTCCTTCCTGGAGTACTCCTTTAAGAAGAAAATACAATATCAGCAAAAAAAATAAAATTATATATCTCCAAAACGGCTGCACTAATTTTCAATTTAAACATCTTTTTATTGGGAGCTTACAGGCAAACGTATTACGTCTGTATTAAGCCTGTAAAGGGCTGTATTTGTGTGAGGGGCGAGAGAATCCATCACCCCTTCCACCTCTAGGCAGGGTTATAGGAGTCAGGACGGGGAAGGATGTATATTTTACCCCCCCTTGTTCCTTAGGGCAGAGCACACGTGACTTTTTGGAAACAGGAAGTTGTTCTGCGGTGGGCGTTTGAAAAAGCAGGAAGTAGTGCTGCTCCACGTGGGGATGGGGTCATACAGGTTGTAAGAGCCGGTCTCCAGCATTCAGGTATGCAGCCGGGTGCTGCACTCTGGTTTTCTTTGGCAGCAGTGTTCTGCGGCAGGCATTTGAATTTCCCGCTAATTTTCTCCACTCCGGCGGCCTGATTTTGCGGTGCCTACTCCGGGTATCCCGATCCTGACTTCTGGCGCAGCCCGTCAGCTGCCTCAGTGCCGGATGTTGCCCTGTGCATTCCCCGTGATGGCACTGAGTGAGTCACTGTATAATGTGTCCAGGGGGAAGCGGAGGTAATATTTTTGTTAGGCTGGCGGGGGCAGGGCTACGGCGGTGCGTCTGGCTTGACGGTGGAGCACTGGACTGTCCGTGCACTGCATGCGATTCCTCAGAGCTGCCGGCAGCTTGCCGACATCTACTGCTTGAGGCCGGTATCGCGCAGCTACATACACTCTATCGGTCCCCGGCTATTTCATGTTGATACGTACTTGTCAGTTATTAAAATGTTACTTTTATGCATAGGAGTAATTTATGCATAGGAATATAAAAAATAATAATAAAATAGGAGTGCTGGGACTTGTACTACCGTACTGTTATATCCCACTTTGCTGCATACGTTAGAGTATGGCGCTCCCAGTCTTAGGCGTTCTAAACAGTGGCTTTTCGTGCAGCATCATATGCTCATGTTTTCCATATGGTGTGACATGTGCACCTGTTCCGTATTACATACATGTTCCCTTTTATAGTATGACACACTTGTTTTCTATACAGTATGTCATGCAATTTTTCTATTTAGCATGCCACGCTCATACTGGCTTACAATATGCCACGCTCATGCTTTCTTTACAGTGTGTCACGCTCATGCATTCTATACAGTTTAGCAAGCTCATGCTTCTTTACAGTATGTCACGCTCATGCTTTCTATACAGTATGTCACGCTCATGCTTTCTATACAGTATAGCACGCTCATGCTTCTTTACAGTATGTCATGCTCATGATTTCTATACAGTATGTCACGATCATGCTTTCTATACAGTATAGCACGCTGATGCTTCTTTACAGTATGTCACGCTCATGATTTCTATACAGTATGTCACGCTCATGCTTTCTATACAGTATAGCACGCTCATGCTTCTTTATAGTATGTCACGCTCATGCTTTCTATACAGTATAGCACGCTCATGCTTCTTTACAGTATGTCACGCTGATGCTTTCTATACAGTATAGCACGCTCATGCTTCTTTACAGTATGTCACGCTCATGCTTTCTTTACAATATGTCACGCTCATGCTGTCTTTACAGTATGTCACGCTCATGCTTTCTTTACAATATAGCACGCTCATGCTTTCTTTACAGTACGTCACGCTCATACTTTCTTTGCAGTATATCACGCTTATGTTTCTTTACAGTGTGGTGTCCCGATACGGCTTCCTATACAGTACCTGTTTATAGGTCCCCATAGCCAGAGTCCCTAGGACGTCGGGGTCCTTTTGTATAGTCCACCCCTAGTCACCTCTCACCCCTATAGTCATTGCTCTAGTCATATGCTCCTTATTTGTGGAAGTTTAACTGTACAAAATGTATATAAATAGTTAATTACCTGTGAGAAGCGTAGCAGGACCTGCGGGTCACGTGATCAGGTAAACTCTATGGTATTTCTGCTTGAGGACCTTTGGAGGTCCTTGTGACATAATGCACTCATTTCCTTTGTGACGGTGAGTGACAGATGGCTGGACCAATCAAAACGGCCCACCCCTGCCCATATAAGGGCACGGTGGCCATTAATTGCTCTCTTGGTTCCTGGCTGTTGACGAGAAAGGATCTGCGCTGCTGTCATCAGTGAGTCTAGGCCTTAGCCTTGCGGCGACAGCTGTTCTATTCCAAATTGTGAGTGTATCAATCCCTAAACACTCTGCAAGACCACCGGACCTTATCTATCCCCTAAATCCGGACGGATGTTCGCAATATACACTGAATTCAGAGACTATTATCTAAAGTCAAGGTCCGCAACATCTGTCAGTCACTGAAGTATATAGAGACTGTTTGATTGAGACTGTTACTGTTCAGTGGATGTACCGCAAGCCGTTAAGTAAAGTTTATGCAAGTTCAAATTCAACTACCTTGTGGACCTTCAGTCTTTATTCTTATGCACCTATCGTTACTGGGAAGGGCAGCGATAGGCCGGAGAATCATCTCAGCATACTAGCCCTCAGCCTGGCGTCACGAACTATGGGGTTAACATTAACCCCTGATATACCAAAACAAATCCCTGACTGTACTACCCCTACCCCTGAGGCTTACCACAACAGTATGTCACGCTTATGCTTTTTTTTTTACAGTATGTCACACTCATGCTTTATTTACAGTATGGCTCACTCATGTTTTCAATACGGTATGTCACTCTTGTTGCTGTGCGGCATGATACGCTCATGTTTCCATACAGTATGAAAGGCACAGGTTTCCCTACAGTTTGACACAATCATGTTTTTCCGTACAGTGTGACACGTGCATATATTTCTATTCAGAGTAACACGCTTATCTGGTCCATGGTGGGACACATTCACGTTTCTATACGGTTTTAGTTGATACGGTTGGGCATGCACATGTTTTATACAGTAGATTCTGTACAATTAGCACGGTCATGGGTTTTATACGTAGTACACGTTATGTTTTCTATGGGATAACACACATGTACGGTTAAACGAGTTAGCACGCTTATGTTTCTACATGTATAACATGCACATAGCAATCATTTCATGTATCTTGTCACGCATACGCTCTCAGAATAGTCTTCTCATGTATTCGCTCTCATAGTAGTTACTTCATGTATTGCTCGCATAGCAGTCATTTCAGGCTTACGCTCTCATAGTAGCCATTCTTACGCTTTCATAGTTGTCTCTTCATGTATTTGCTCTCATAGCAGTCATTCATGTATACACTCTTATAGTAGGCATTATTATGCTCTCATAGGGTCACTTTATGTACACACTCTCATAGCAGTCAGTTCTCGATAGTCATTCTTACACGCTCATAATAGTCATATCATGCATACGCTCTCATAATAGTCATTATTACGCTCTCACAAGTTGTAACTTAAGATATACGCTCGTATAGTAGTCATTCTTATACTCTCATAATAGTAATTTCATGCAGACGCTCTCATATTAGTCATTATTACACCCACATAGTTGTCACGTCATACGCTTTCATAGCAGTCATTTCATGAATACGCTCACACAGTAGTAATGCATATGCTTTTATAAAGAAAAAAAAAGGAAATATATGTTCTAATAATAGCAATTCATGTATACGCTCTGTTAGTAGGCACGCAACACATATATATTGTTACGCCGAGAGCTCCGGGTCCCTTCTCCTCCCCGGAGCGCTTGCGGCGTTCTCCTGTCTGCAGCGCCCCGGTCAGACCCGCTGACCGGGAGCGCTGCACTGACACTGCCGGCGGCGATGCGATCCGCATAGCGGGACGCGCCCACTCGCGGATCGCATCCCAATCTACTTACCTGTCCCGGTCCCCGGCTGTCACGTCCTGGCGCGCGCCGCCTGCTCTCTAGGGCGCGCGCGCGCCAGCGCTCTAAGATTTAAATCAATCAGTGTAATTAGCTCACCTGCTCCAGGCCTATATTACCTCACTTCCCCTTCCCTGCATTGCCGGATCTTGTTGCCTTGTGCCTAGTGAAAGCGTTCCTGTGATTGCGTTACCAGTGTTTCCAGACCTTCTGCCGTTACCATTGACTACGAACTTTGCCGCCTGCCTTGACCTTCTGCTACGTCTGACCTCGCCTCTGTCTAGTCCTCCTGTCCCACGCCACTCTCAGCAGTCAGCGAGGTTGAGCCGTTACCGGTGGATACGACCTGGTTGCTACCGCCGCAGCAAGACCATCCCGCTTTGCGGTGGGCTCTGGTGAATACCAGTAGCAACTTAGAACCGGTGCGGTCCACGCCAATCCCTCGCTGACACAGAGGATCCACCTCCAGCCTGCCGAATCCTAACATATATATATATATATATATATATATATATATATATATATATATATATTTCATATTTACACTCTTATAGTAGTCTCATAGTAGTTACTTCAGGTATACGCTCTCATAGTAGTCTTTTTACGCTCTCATAGTGGTCACACCATGTATTTGCTCTCATAGTGGTCATTCTTACGCTCTCATAATTGTCACTCCATCTATATGCTCTCATAATAGTCACTTCATATATATGCTCTCATAGCAGTCAATTCATACATACACTCGCATGGTAGTCATTCTCACGTTCTCATAGTTGTCACATTAGGTATACGCTCTCATAGTAGTCACTCCATGCATATGCTCTCTTAATAAGTCATGTCACATATACGCTTGCATAGTAATTAATTCATGTACATGCTATCAGAGTAATCAACTAAGGTATAAGCGCTCATAATAGTCATTCACACGCTCTCGTAGTAGTCTTTTCCTTAAGACGACACAAGGGGCATTCCTCACAGTACCTGACACGTTTTCAGGTGAAAGGCGAATTTTCATAATTATTTTTACGGACACGTTTTCAGAGCAATGATACTTCAACATATAGGTGGCTATATTCCCACAGTACATGACACGTTTTCATGTGGGATACAATTTGCTCAGTTATTGTTATTACACGTCTTCAGAGCAATAATACCTCATCATATAGGTACTTGTATCCCCACGGTACCGGTTTTGCTTTCAGGTAGGAGTTTAACAGTTATTGTTACTGACACGTTTTCAAAGCAATAATACCTCAACATATAGGTAGTTTATCCCCACAGTACCTGACACATCTTCAGGTGGGACGCGATTGGCACAATTGATATTGTTGACACGTCTTCAGAGTACAATATCTCAACATATTGGTGCTTGTATCCCCACGGTACCTGCAGTCAGGTGGGAGTTTAACAGTTATTGTTACTGACACGCTTTCAGAGCAATAACGTCTTGACACTTGGTATTTGATGTTTTAGGTTGGATGCATTTTAGTGGTGTAAGCTTTGGAGGTAAGCCGCAGGTTTTTACCGCTGCATATATATACCATGGACGCTGTTACCACAGCATAGTTCATGCATTGGTTTCAAGCATGTGTTCTTTGTATGCAGCCGTGATGCAGATATGCCAGGCATGCCTGTGCTGTGGTATCTCATCTTCATATATGGCTTACTATGACATTGTCACTATACAGTCGGTACTACAGGGAATCAATGATGTATTCAGTCATCAACTTATTAGGCTGTTATAGATTGGTCACGCTTCTCTCATACGTCGGGTCTATGACTTGCATTAGGCTGCCACATTGGCATTGTGTTGGTTTCTCTGGTGTTGCAGTGTCATAGTAACCTTGCTCTGCTTCCCAAGTTCTCAGGTTGGTCACGGTTAGGCTTCAGGCGAGCAGCATTTGTTTCTCATGTTAATAAATTGTCGGTTAGGCTGTGGCGTTAGCAGCACTGTGCAGTTATTATGTTCAGTACATCAGTTAATTTTGCTTAATTGTTGTCATAGTGTTCAATGCTATACTCTTGGTTATATGTTTACTATGGTTCAGATCTATTAGTTCGTATATATAGCATTAACAGTATTGGGTACACGGTTTTAGCAATTAAGCGGTACGCACGTCATAGCACTTTATTGTTACTGACACATCTTCAGAGCAATAAGGGGATCACATACCTGTCAGGCCTGCCACGTCTGCAGGGGTCATCTCACATCCGTCACGTTAGGCGGTTAAGGTTTTCGCGTTGGTTCGGTACATGGCTTTAACATTTAATGCATATGGTCACGGTTTAGCATCTATTCTGTGCATATGGCTTAGGTTTTTGTTAATCATAAATGATGTTAGGTTGTGCATGGTCCGTATGGTGTCAGAGTTAGTTTGGGGGTAGACAGTTTCAGCATGTTGTGCATGGGCACAGTGGTAGCAGTTATCTTCTGGCCATGTGGTAATATAGGCTTGTGAAGGTTATTGCGATCTTGCATCCAGGCGATGCAGGTTATTGTTACTGACACATCTTTCAGAACAATAACACCAAGACACATAGGTGATCGTTTACCCGTTACGCCTGCCACGTCTGCAGGGGGAGGCATCACTCAGGTTCTTGTTTACTGATACTTTTTTCAGAGCTAGAACATTTCAATACATAGGTGGTTGTTTAC
Organism: Hyla sarda; assembly: GCF_029499605.1. NCBI lineage: Eukaryota > Metazoa > Chordata > Amphibia > Anura > Hylidae > Hyla > Hyla sarda. Next base: position 326,173,462 of record NC_079192.1, read on the forward strand.
CTGTTGCCTGCCACTACCGCAGGGGATGCTTAGTGCAGGTTATTGTTACTGACACACCTTCAGAGCAATAACTTTATGACACATGGGGTAGTTTTCCAGATTATAATAGCATGTTCGCACACATCATGAAGGTTACTGTTACTGACACATTTCTGTAAGAGTGGGTAGGTACATCTGGCAACTGAGGGCATGACTATATTTATGTAGATTAGGTCTTCAGGTAAGATATCTACATGAGTTTCGGTTAGTCTACAGGTGAACATGCGTCACAAGGTCACCATTCTGCAAAATCGGCCTGGTTGTCAGGTTGTCATTTTTGACTCTTAATAGCAGGGAACTGGGATAGCAGTATGTTTATGCCTGACAAGCATAGAACAGTAGCTAGGATGAGAGCCTGGTTTTGCATCGATTCAGTATATTCAGAAGGGGCGTCACTACCACAGCTTCTCATTATCAGGTATCAGCTCATGTGGTCACCAGGGCCGGCGTTAGGGCGGGGCAAACCAGGCAATTGCCTAGGGCCCCCATCCCCCAGGGGGCCCTCTGCCGGCTGCTCAGCATAGACCTAATCAAGCCAGGGGGGATTTGCGGCCACCACTGAGCAGCCCGCAGGGGGCCGCCCGTCACATTCTGGACATCCCCGTGTCCAGAAAAATCTTTTCGGGACACAAGGATGTCCTGGTTACCTTTCTGCGGTGGCCACCGCATTAACTTTAAAAACGCAGGGGCCGCCAGGAGTTAGCGCACGCAGGGACATCACCGGCATCAACGAGGAGGACTCGCGCCGGCCGGAATGGTAAGTCACCAGCACCAGCTGGCAGCACGTCCTCTTTGGTGTTCCGACCACCGGTGGTCGGAGCACTGAAGTGGGGGCAGTACACAGACATACAGCCTCCAGGCATACACTGTATATGGCTGAAGGCTGTATGTCTGTGGTTGAACTATACTGCACTTAATGTGGGGCAACTGTACTGCACCTAATTTGGGGCAACTGTACTGCACCTAATGTGGGGTAACTATACTGCACCTAATGTGGGGTAACTATGCTGCCCCTAATGTGGTGGAACTATACTGCACCTAATGTGGGGGAACTGTACTGCACCTAATGTGGGGGAACTGTACTGCACCTAATGTGGGGCAACTGTACCGCACCTAATGTGGGGCAACTGTACTGCACCTAATGTGGGGAGCTATACTGCAGCTAATGTGGGGGAACTGTACTGCACCTAATGTGGGGGGAACAGTACTGCACCTAATGTGGGGGAACTGTACTGCACCTAATGTGGGGGGAACTGTACTGCACCTAATGTTGGGGAACTGTACTGCACCTAATGTGGGGGGAACTGTACTGCACCTAATGTGGGGGAACTGTACTGCACACCTAATGTGGGGGAACTGTACTGCACACCTAATGTGGGGGGGGAACTGTACTGCCAACCTAATGTGGGAGGAACTGTACTGCCAACCTAATGTGGGGGGAACTGCACTGCCAACCTAATGTAGGGGGAACTATACTGCCAACCTAATGTGGAGGGACTATACAGCCAACCTAATATGGGGGAACTATACAAAAATATAAAATTGTACTATTCTGATTCCTATAACTCTTTTATTTTTCTGTATATCGGGATGTATGAGGGTAATTTTTTGCGCTTTCATTTGTAGTTTTTATTGGTACCATTTTTGTGTTAATGGGACTTTTCAATTGCTTTTTAGATAATTTTTATGGTATTTGAAGTGACCAAAAATGTGCAAATCTGGTTAGTGCACTATGACGACTTTTGATTTTGCCTAGGGCCACACTAAGCCTAAAACCAGCCCTGGTGGTCACCAGTTGGCAGCTGCAATGATGTCTTGCGAAATGCAGTTAAGCACGGGACATGAGGGTTGAGGTGGCTAGTGTGTGATATAATTACGATAATTTGTCATTGTTATTCTTTCTATTAGGTTGACTTTTTTGCCTCCTACAGACGTGCCCTCGAGCGGGGTTCATGGCACACTTCTGACCGCTTTATTACAGGTAAGTATGCAACGTTGCAGCCACAAGTACGAGTTTGTATCCCAGAGTACAAGTATTAATCCTGTAAAGGGCTGTATTTGTGCGAGGGGTGTGAGTATTCATCCCCCCTCCACCTCTGGGCGGGGTTATAGGAGTCAGGGCAGGGAAGGATGTGTATATAACGCCCCCTTGTTCCTTAGGCCTTTTTGGAACCCGCCCATCCCTCCCTTATTTATTCATTTATTATGCACAGGGTATGCCCTCTATAGGCGTGCCCTCGAGCGCGGTTCATGGCACACCTCTGACTGCTTTATTAAAGTTATGTTATTTCATACAGGTAGGTATGCAACGTTGCAGCCACAAGTTCGAGTTTGTAGCCCTGAGTACAAGTACTATTATAGAGAGTGCAAATAATAACATGTGTTTGGAACAAAAGTACAAACCAATAACATTGACTGTTAACAATATCCGAATGAAATAACAATGGAATAGTAGAAAATCAACTTATTTTATTGTTACGAGTTTATAGTAGGTTTTAATTAGTAGAGCTCTGTGTCTGCCTTAAAAGTCAATGTTAGTGATGAGCGGCATTGCCCATATTAGAATTCACGATATTTTGCGAATATATAGATGAATATTCGTCCTATATTCGCGAATTTCGCGTATCAGCATATTCGCATATGCGAATATTCGCATATGTGAATATTCGTGTATTGGAGGAAGAAAGCAGTGAGGGGCTGGGCAACTGTACTATTGGTTGCTAGGGATGTTGTTGATAACCTCTCACAAGTGTTTTTGCATCATTCTAATTGGCCCACAAGTGAAAAGAAGGAATATGCGAATATTCACATATGCGAATATTCGCACATGCGAATATGCGTACATGTGAATATGCGCATATGCGAACATTCACATATGCGAATATGCGCATATGCGCATATACGGGAAAAAGAGAATATTCACAATTTCGTATATATAGCGAATATATTCGCAATATTCGCGAATTCGCAAATTTGCGATATTCACGATAAAAATTCAAATTGCGAATATTCGCGCCCAACACTAGTCAATATCACGTATGGGCAGGGAAGGAGTGCAGCCCTGATCTCACCCATTCTCTCTGACCCTGCCTACTTGCCTATCCGCCCTAAACAGCGGATCGACAGCCACGGTGACGGTCCCTTCCTTAATAATTGACGGAAGTCACTGTCAATAAAAAAAACTACAAAACAGACACAGGTGGGGATACAGTTAGGAAGCACACAAACTAACAGAAAGAATACTAAACATACATACATATATCAAACATACACAATAGGTCAAAGTCCACTAGCCGAGTCTATACCAGAAGTTGTCAAACGTGCCAAGTAGAGAATTGTTCGCCCCCAAACAGTTCCCGGCGAACATAGCATCTTCGCGTTCGCATCGCCGGGCGAACATATGTGAAGGTCGATCTGCCCCCTATGCTTTAACATTGCAGTAAACTTTGACCCTGTGAGTCAGAGTAAGCAGACACATTACAGCCAATCAGCATCAGTCCCTCCCTTCCAGACCCTCCTACCTCTTGCACGGACACCATTTTAGCCTCATTCAGCATGCTGCAGGCTTAGGAAGTGGAGGGTTAGAGAAGCTGCTCCTGCTGTATAGGGAAAGTGATAGCTAGGTTGCTGCTAGGTGGTGTATTCAGGGTCCAGTTTACTCCTAAAGCACTAGTTTAACATCTGCTTTAAGGACAGCACCCAAAAAAGCCCTTTTTAGGGCTGAAAGATATCAGTTCTGGTTGGGAGGGGACCGCTGGTTAAAAGGGGTACTCCAGAATCAAATTTAAGTTCCTTCAAGCAACTAACTACTACAGTATTCAAAGGGCTGAAAGATATCAGTCCGTTAGTCTTGCAACAGCTGGAGGCACCCTGGTTGGGAGGGAACCACTGGTTAAAAGGGGTACTCCAGAATCAAACTCAAGTTCCTTCATGCAACCAACTACTACAGTATTCAAAGGGCTGAAAGATATCAGTCCGTGTGTTTTGCAACAGCTGTAGGTACCCTGGTTGGGGAACACTGCATAAAAGGGGAACTCCGCTGGCAAGCTTTTTTTCTTTAAAGCAACTAACTACTACAGTATTCAAAGGGCTAAAATATATCAGTCCGTGTGTTTTGCAACAGCTGGAGGCACCCTGGTTGGTGACAACTGCATAAAAGGGGAACTCCGCTGGCAAGTTTTTTTGCTCATTGTCACACTAGTGCAAATCACATTAGGTGTGACAGTTGTGCAAATTAAAAAGAAAATACCTTTTTTGGCTGTTAAATAAAATCAGCCATTACTGTTAGTTCACGTCACAGTTGCCATTTTTCCTGCCTGCAGGGCAAATTGTGTCACCCTAGTGCAGTGCGACAGATGTGCAAATAAAAAAAAAATACCTTTTTTGGCTGTTAAATAAAATCAGCCGACACTGTTAGTTCACGTCACAGTTGCCATTTTTCCTGCCTGCAGGGCAAATTGTGTCACCCTAGTGCAAATCACATTAAGTGCGACAGTTGTGCAAATAAAAAAAAAAATACCTTTTTTGGCTGTTAAATAAAATCAGCCGTCACTGTTAGTTCATGTCACAGTTGCCATTTTTCGAGCCTGCAGGGCAAATTGTGTCACCCTAGTGCAAATCACATTAGGTGTGACAGTTGCGCAAATTAAAAAAAAAAACTTTTTTGGCTGTTAAATAAAATCAGCCATCACTGTTAGTTCACGTCACAGTTGCCATTTTTCTTGCCTGCAGGGCAAATTGTGTCAAATCACATTAGGTGTGACTTGTGTCACTTGTGTAAAATTAACCAAAAAAATGACAGGCAGAGGAAGGCCACCCCGCAGGGGCCGTTGTGGTGCTGGGATTCCCTTTGGCCCCAGAATGGCCAGTGTTCAGAGGCCACATACCCTGAACCCCCAAGGTTCTGAGGACTTAGTTGACTGGCTATCACAAGACAACCAATCTACTACCAAAGCTTCCGCTCGGAACCTTGATGCACCGTCCGTCTCCTCCTCTAGCTTAGCTTTGGGCACCTCTCATGCTACCACTTGCCCGCCTGCCGCCACCACCAACACTAGCACCACAGCAGCTTTACTTGATCCGTCAGAGGAGTTATTTACACATAAGTTTGAAGACATGAGTGATGCACAACCATTATTGCCAGAGGATGTAGTTAACAGGGATTTGTGTCAGTCAGGCAGCATTACACACATGGACGTATGGTGTGATGATGATGTTGTACCCGCTGCTTCTTCCTTTCTTGAGGTGTCAGATAGCGGTGAAGGTGTTGATGATGACAATGTGTCCGTGGATGCCACGTGGGTGCCCGCTAGAAGAGAAGAAGAGGGGGAAAGTTCAGATGGGGAGACAGAGAGGAGGAGGAGACGAGTTGGAAGCAGGGGGAGGTCGTCGCAAGGAGCTAGTGGCACAGTCAGACAGCATGCATCGGCACCCGGGGTCAGCCAGACGGGACACCAATCAACGCATGCTGTTGCCACCACCAGAATGACATCATCGCAGAGCTCAGCAGTGTGGCATTTTTTGTGTGTGTCTGCCTCTGACAACAGCGAGGCCATTTGCAACCTGTGCCAGAAGAAACTGAGTCGTGGGAAGTCCAACACCCACCTAGGCACAACTGCTTTGCGAAGGCACATGATGTCACATCACAAACGCCTATGGGATCAACATGTCAGTACAAGCAGCACGCAAAGTCAAAGCCGCCATCCTCCTCCTGGTCCAGCATCTTCAGCCAGGTCAACAACTGCTGCACTCCTTGCCCCCTCTCAACCATCCGCCTCCCTGTCTCTCGCCTTGAGCAGTTCCTGCTCATCTGTCCACAGTCAGGTGTCTGTCAAGGAGATGTTTGAGCGCAAGAAGACAATGTCTCAAAGTCACCCCCTAGCTCGGCGTCTGACAGCTGGCTTGTCGGAACTGCTAGCCTGCCAGCTTTTACCATACAAGCTGGTGGAGTCTGAGGCCTTTAAAAAATGTTTAGCCATTGGGACACCGCAGTGGAAGGTACCCGGACAAATTTTTTTTGCAAAAAAGGCAATCCCCAACCTTTACTCCATTGTGCAAAAGGAAATTATGGCATGTCTGGCACACAGTGTAGGGGCAAGGGTCCATCTGACCACTGATACCTGGTCTGCAAAGCATGGTCAGGACAGGTATATCACCTACACTGCTCATTGGGTAAACCTGGTGACGGCTGCCAAGCATGGAATGCGTGGCTCTGCAGAGGAGTTGGTGACACCGCCACGACTTGCAGGCAGGCCTGCTGCCACCTCCTCTACTCCTCCTACTCCATCCTCTTCCATAACATCCTCGGCCGAGTCCTCTTCCACTGCTGCATCTTGCTCCACATCACCGGCACTCCCCCAGCTCCCCAGGTGCTATTCCACATCCCGGATACGGCAGTGTCACGCCATCTTGGGGTTGACATGCCTCAAAGCGGAGAGTCACACCGCACCGGCCCTGAACGCACAGGTGGACCAGTGGCTGACTCCGCACCAACTGGAGAGCGGCAAGGTGGTTTGTGACAACGGAACAAAATTGTTGGCGGCATTAAGGTTGGGAAAGTTGACACATGTGTAGTGCATGGCACATGTGTGTAATCTGATTGTGCAACGCTTTGTGCTCAAGTACCCAGGCTTACAGGATGTCCTGAAGCAGTCCAGGAAGGTGTGCGGCCATTTCAGGCATTCCTACATGGCCATGGCGCACTTGTCAGATATCCAGCGGCGAAACAACATGCCAGTGAGGCGCTTGATTTGCAACAGCCCAACACGTTGGAATTCAACACTCCTAATGTTCGACCGCCTGCTCCAACAAGAAAAAACCGTCAACGAATATTTGTATGACCGGGGTGCTAGGACATCATCTGCAGAGCTGGGAATTTTTTTGCCACTTTACTGGAGGCTCATGCGCAATGCCTGTAGGCTCATGCGTCCTTTTGAGGAGCTGACAAACCTGGTCAGTCGCACCGAAGCCACCATCAGCGACATCATACCGTTGGTTTTCTTCCTGGAGCGTGCCGTGCGAAGAGTGCTGGATCAGGCAGTAAATGAGCGTGAAGAGGAAGAGTTGTGGACACCATCACCACCAGAAACAGCCTTATCAGCATCGCTTGCTGGACCTGCGGCAACGCTGGAAGAGGATTGTGAGGAAGAGGAGTCAGAGGAGGAATGTGGCTTTGAAGAGGAGGAGGAAGACCAACCACAGCAGGCATCCCAGGGTGCTCCTTGTCACCTATCTGGTTCCCGTGGTGTTGTACGTGGCTGGGGGGATGAAGATTATACCTTCCCTAACATCACAGGACGAGGAATGGGACATGAGTAGCTCGGCATCCGTACTTGTGCAAATGGGGTCTTTCATGCTGTCATGCCTGTTGAAGGACTCTCGTATAAAAAGGATGAAGGAGAACGACTTGTACTGGGTGTCCACGCTACTAGACCCCCGGTATAAACATAAAGTGCCTGACATATTACCGCAATACAGCAAGACGGAAAGGATTCAGCAGGTCCAAAATAAATTAAGAAGTATGCTGTACACAGCGTATAAGGATCATGTCACAGCACAACAGGGATCTAACAGGGGAAGAGGTGAAAGTAATCCTCCTCCTCCTCCCACGAACACGCCGCCAAGGACAGGAAGCTGTACAGACATGCTGTTGACATGCGGAGCTTTTTAAGTCCTACGCATTGCCACAGCCCTTCGGGGTCCACCATCAGAGAACGACTTGACCGATAGGTAGCAGACTACCTGGCCTTAACCGCAGATATGGACACTCTGAGGAGCGATGAACCCCTTGACTACTGGGTGTGCCGGCTTGACCTGTGGCCTGAGCTATCCCAATTTGCGCTCAAACTTCTGGCCTGTCCCGCTTCAAGTGTCCTGTCAGAATGGACCTTCAGTGCAGCAGGAGGTATTGTCACTGAGAAGAGGAGTCGCCTTGGTCAAAAAAGTCTGGATTACCTCACCTTTCTTAAGATGAATGAGGGATGCATCCCGAAGGGATTTACACTGGGCGATACATTTGACTGAACAAGGCCTGATCAGATGACCTGCCTTGGCCTAAAAATAGTCCACATGCTGCTGTATTTGAACTCTGAATGCCGGATGACTTGCGTGACTTATCCGCCACCAACTAGGGTTCAAGCCGCAATGTTTTAGGGCACTTTCTGCCTGGCAAAACAAACAGAAATTTTTCAGGCCGCTGCTACAGTAGCAGCTGCGACAATACCAAATTTTTCAGCCAGGTGTACATGCCTAATTTTTCTGGCCTCTGCTGCTGCACTTGTTTTGGTGCTGCAATTTTTATGGCCTCTGCTACAGCTGCGGCTGCGACAATACCCAATTTTTCATCCATGTGTACATGCCTAATTTTTCTGGCCTCTGCTGCTGCACTTGTTATGGTGCTGCAATTTTTATGGCCACTGCTACAGCTGCGACAATACCAAATTTTCCTGCCAGGTGTACATGCCTAATTTTTCTGGCCTCTGCTGTGGCACTTGTTATGGTGCTGCAATTTTTCTGGCTGCTGCTACAGATGCGGCTGCGACAATACCCAATTTTTCATCCATGTGTACATGCCTAATTTTTCTGGCCTCTGCTGCGGCAATTGTTATGGTGCTGCAATTTTTATGGCTGCTGCTACAGAAGCGGCTGCAACAATACCAAATTTTTCATCACATGGGGGCAGAGCCATGACGTCATGATACTCCGGCCCCATGATCGTGATTCATCAGACCCGGAGCGAAGTTCGCTCCGGAGGCTGATGATAGGGGGTGCTGTATGAAAGATTGTGGGGGTCACCAGCGGTATGTTTCAGTCTCCAGTCTTTGTCAGTTTCGAACATGTTTCAGTCTTTGTCTATAATCAGGAAGGAAATAAAATCGAGGTAGTACATTCCCTTTAACGCCTTACATACACTACCATGTTGTATACTAAAAAAAGAAGCATTCTTTATTCAGAATATCCATTCTCACCAATGTTATCTTGGAAGTCAATTATAAAGTAAAGCATTACAATCTTTTTAATGTTTAATCTATCTGTATATATATACATATTCAGGGGTGACACAGACATGGAAAAAGAATGTATGGGAACATTTTGTCTCTCCAGTAATTGTTATATCATATTTTGACATGAAATTCATTAGCTCGCGCCATTACTTGCAGTCTAATAGACCATTGGGAGCACTGTTGTTTTTCTTGGAGGTCGACAGGAGGGCCCTTACCAGGCTTTGTGCAGATGCTCGGATTGCATATCTGTTATGTCTAAGTGATAAAATGTCAGCAATCTAAGAGTGCACCAAGTGCCAAGTACAAATCTCATCAGTCCTGTATATTCTGCTGTTGTAACAGAATCTCCTCTCTACAATCTGCCAACTATTCATCTCTGTTTCTCCCCGAGCTGTATGTATGCTTCTGTGTGCTACAGAGGAAGGTCTTTTCATTTTGAATTTCTTTTCTGTCTGACCCCCAGTGCTCTCTGCTGACACCTCTGTCCCTGTCAGGAACTGTCCAGAGCAGGATAGGTTTGCTATGGGGAGCACTGTGGTCAGACAGAAAGGAAATGAGAAAAGAAGAGAACTTCCTGTGGAGCACACAGCAGCTAATAAGTACTGGAAGGATTAAGATTTTTAAATAGAAATAATTTACAAATCTGTTTAACTTTCTAGAGCCAGTTAATATAAAAACATTTTTTCCACTGGAGTACCCCTTTAAGAGTTTTCACCGGGACTACTCACAGTGGCACAGTGGATGGGGGGCTACATTAGGGATGGTGTTACTTGTCATTTCCAACCTATGTGAAAGTGCTTGTAACACTCCATGGGGTGTGAACCCTCTCTGTCACTTACCAAATTCTTTTTAGCCAGACCCAGATGGTGGAAAACGGCCTCAGTGTGGCAGCTGGCTTTAGCAGACCAGCTGAACTTAGGATGTAGAGATCATGGCAGAAGGAGCTGGCTGACACCAGATGGCGCTGGTGAGCACCAGGTCTGGGAAGTTGGAACAGTTCAGGTGTCTTACCAAGATGCAACAGAGCTGAGGGTGTTCAGGTGTTGGTATAAGTAATAGCTCCAACAGCAAGTAGAATGGTAGTCTGTATCAATCCAGGAGAGGCAGAACAGGAACAAAGGAAGTTGCAGATTCGTAGGTCAAGAAGAGGCCGAGGTCAAGATCAGGAAACAGCAGATCAGGTAGCAGGTGCCTTAGCTCAGGGAATACACACAAGAAGATCAGGCAAAGGCAGGAAGTCCGGAGGCTCCATATATGGCAGCAGCAGGTGTGGGATTGGAGGAAGGCTGGATCATGAGGACCACCAACACACCGACACCTGTATTTCCTTCCTTTATATTTCCTTTAATGCCAATCACAGTGACAAAAGCATACAGTATGTATAGCAGTGAAGAGAAGCACAGACCGGGTAGCATTTTGGGAGCAGTAGTAAGTCAGCAGGAGCAATCCACTTCAGTATTAATGGGGATTTTAAAACAACTATTTAAAAATCATTTTAACAAAATCTCCTCTATGCATAGTGTACAGTAGGGTTAAATTCCTGACGCTGTGACTCACCAGGAACCAGTATAGTGGCATTGGTCTTGAGTTTGATTATCTTCTTCTCTGTTCTGGAATCTGATTATTTAAGAGGGCTGCGCTAAGGTCTAATTAATCTAGGGAACTTGGTCTGGGGTCTTATAATGTAAGGGGGTCTGGTCTGAGATGTTTTTCATTTTTTTTTGGGCCACCTAGGTCCATGGTCGCGCAGCGTCCACTTTAAGACAGTGAGCTTTCTGGCCAGCTTACCCGGATCTGAGCAGGGACATTGTGCAAGTGACGTTTCTCCACAGACCGATGCAGGAGGACATCAGTGATGTCACTAATCAGGCCACCACCAGAGAGAAGAAGCGCTGGGCAGGCCAGGTGAGTGTGTCTGTGTGTGTCTGTGTGTGTCTATTGTCTCTGTGTCTGTGTGTGTGTGGGGGGGGGGGCTGTGTGCACTGCCTACCTATCTACCTTATGTGGGAAAACTATGCTGCCTATCTAATGTGGGGAGCTATGCTGCCTATCTAATGTGGGGAACTATGCTGCCTACCTAATTTGGGGGAACTATGCTGCCTATCTAATGTGGAGGAACTGCTGCCTACCTAACTCTGCAGAATAATGTGAGTTGCTTTGCTGTGGAGTCTTTTATTTTTTATTTGGGGTGCACCATTTCACTCTTGGACCCATGTCCTGGGCCGGCCCTGGTAAGATGTAATTTAATTTTGGAGTGTAGTATGGGTCTATTTAGTGTCTATTTAGGCCTGGCGCAATAATAAGGCCGCCCAAGCGGCTGCCTTACGGCGTTGATGCTGCAGAGCCGGGGGGGCGGAAACATTTAACAGTTTTTTTTTTCTTACTAAACATTTTGCAGCCGCCCACCAGGCTTGGGCGCTTTGACAAGTGTGTGCTGTGCGATCACTTCCCTGAGGCACAGCATGCAGGTACAGCACAGCAGTGTGTGGGGGCTGTGACTGGTGCCGCAACGGCAGGCGGCTTCAGGACTGTGCTCATCATTATGAGTCACCACAGTCACAGCCGGGCCCCGGACTGTGAGCCACTCCTGCCATGAGTGGAGAGCCAGGGGAGGGGAAATATACACACTCTGTTGTGACATACAAAGCTTGTCCTGTGTGTGTATATATGGACCCCTTCACTGCCTCCGTACAGCAGTGTTTCTCAAGCAGTGTGCATCCACCTGTTGAAAACCACAGCTCCCTTCTTGGGAAACACTGCCATACACTGAGTGATCTCGGCCTCCAGCTCAGCTCCTCCTTTAAGTAAGCTAAAGTCATAGCTTTATGAGTCAAGTCAAGTCAGTCCCTGTCATCTGTGAAGTCAGCGTGGTCTGCATTCAATTGTCCAGTCCTACTACAAGTCCCAACAAGCCCTTAAGGTCTCTGCATCACTTCTCACCTCCTTGGGCCTTGGCTGAACTGTATAGACTTTACCAACTGTCTACTCTCAGTAAAGCTACTGTTGTCCGTAAGTCTTTATTGCCCCCCGTGCCTAGCCCAGGATCCAGCGGTATACCTTCAGGTGGTTTTAGGCTAAACCACGCCCTGGCATCATGAATACAAGGGGTTAATGCCATCTGCCCCTAGGGTAACAACATCTGCCCTCATCACACCCTGCTACCACAACTTTTGGCGTCACGAACAGGATATGGGTGTGCCACAAGTCCTCCCCTAGTCTGAACTGTGTCCAATATTATCTGCAAAAACCGCATGCCGATGCAATTTAAGTCTGCGCCAGAAAGTGTATGGGACTTTGCAAATGAAAAGTGGTTTACTCATGGCACTTGTGAAATTGGGGGGGAGGTGAAGAAAAGACTGTTACCTGCTACTGTGAACTGTACAGAGGTAGTACCTGAAAGGGTTAAGTTGGTCCGGTGTTTCCCGCACGCGAGAGCGGTCACAGCTCTGCCCCATCAGTCCCCAGCAGTGACGCCTCTTCAATCAAGCGAGGAGGAACCAAAGAGCCACCCTGTTTTGCACAAGGGAAGATATTGCAGACCGGACCAATACAGGAAGTTCCCTGGGTGCAGCCATATTGAAGGTTCCGGCTGCTGTGTCCGGCTCTGATGCTATCCGTCAAGCACCCGCTGCAGTGCAAACTCTGCAAACACCAACGATTGTCAGTATTAAAGGGGTACTCCCGTGGCAAACTTTTTTTTAAAATCAACTGATGCCAGAAAGTTAAACAGTTTGTAAATTACTTCTATTAAAAAATCTTAATCCTTACAGTACTTTTTAGGGGCTATATTCTACAGAGAAAATGCTTTTCTTCTTAGATTTCTCTGATGTCATGACCACAGTGCTCTCTGCTGACCTCTGCTGTCCATTTTAGGAACTGTCCAGAGCAGCATATGTTTGCTATGGGGATTTTCTCCTGCTCTGGACAGTTCCTAAAATGGACAGCAGAGGTCAGCAGGGAGCACTGTGGTCATGACATCAGAAAAATATAAAAATTAAAGCATTTTCTCTGTAGTATATAGCCTCTAAAAAGTAATGGAAGGATTAAACATTTTTAATAGAAGTAATTTACAAATCTGTTTAACTTTCTGGCACCAGTCGATTTAAAAAAAAATAAAAAGTTTTCCACGGGAGTACTCTTTTAAGTCTCCAGTGTCAGTACCTGCTAGCATTGACTCATTAGTACCTGCAAGTTTGGTCACAAGACGGATTACAACAGGGTGCCTGCAAAATACAGGGGGAGCATCCATTACAGTACACCCATAAGTCAAGTCCAAGCTGCTGCAACACTTCAGCAATCATCTTAAAGGGGAAAACACCTTATTCTTCTTAAAGCGACAGCACACTCAAAACTCAACAAGATGTCAGAACCCAGCTCTCCAGATCAACCAGCCAACAGCGCCCCTTCATCTCCAGCAGCAAGGTCATCACCTGCCCCAGAAGCCAGGATCTTGCCAGCTCTACCTGCAGTCAGCATCAACAGTCCTGGCGTTCCAGCGTCTGCACCAGTATTCATGGGGAACCTTGTCCTCCCTACCTACAATGGAGACCCCTTCACCCTGAGGAATTTCAAAGAGAGAATCCAGAGTTTGTCTTTTACTCTTTCCCTCCTAATCAACAGGTGCAATTGCTCACAGGACAACTCCAGGGACCAGCGTTTGAGGAATTCGACACCTGGCCAGCCTCCGAGAAGGCAACTGTAGAGCAGATCTTTGAAGGACTGTATCAGGTATTTGAGTCACATTCTCCATCAGAGGTACGTCTCCAGCTGTATGAAAAGCGACAAAAGCCAGGTGAGACCTTGAGAGCATATGCCATAGCCCTACAGAATTCCCTAGAGACTGTCCAAAAATTAGATGGTATAACTCCCGAGCAGGGCAATAAGGTGTTAATGGACAGATTTATTGATGGGGCCCGTAATAAGTGGGACAAAGCCCAGCTGAGAATGTTAGTGGTCCAAAACCCCAACTTGTCCTTCCCTGCTTTCAAAAGACTGGCTATCCAAGTGATTGAGTCCGGGACTGAGTTAGAGGAAGCTGGTGCGCCCTCTGTTCCAGAGCCACTAGGGGCGGTAGCCAGATCTATACCACCTCCGTCACCAGCCCCCGCCCCAATGTCCTCTACTTTGCTAGTCACTGCAGCCTCAGTGTTAGGCAGGACATTGAGAAACTGACTAAGGCTGTGAAGGAGCTTGCCACCCGGGCTGCTCCACTTGACCATGAACCGCCGTTGACTAGAAAACCTGCAATTTCAATTACCGCAATCCTCCCGCCAATAGACCCTCCGGGACTCAAGGACCCTTTTGCACTTACTGTAACAAATCAGAGCATTGGAAAATGCAGTGCTGGGATTTAAACGGCTTTCCCCTGAGGTTGCGTACGGGCCCTTATGAAAACAGTCATCAGGTCCAATCCCCGAACTACCTAAGTCAGGACTCTCACTTTATGATTTGTCCTGCCCCTATGTAAAAGTTATTGTAGAAGGTGTACCGTTGGAGGCATTGATAGATACAGGGTCACAAGTGTCTACTTTACCTAAAAGTGTTTTCTATCAGCACTGGGATGCTAGTTTATTGTGTGAGCCTGATGATGTTAACTTCCGAGTAGTTGCAGGTAATGGGCAACCATTCCCCAGACATGGATACTGGGAGCGAACCATTCAGTTGGGAGAGCATGTACTTAGTGGGCAGGGAGTGATTGTAACTAATGTGACAGATAAGGGGTCTGCTGAGTTTATATTGGGGATCAACATTATGAAGAATTGTTTCACTGAAGCGGTTAGATGCCTCTCATGCCTCTCCCCTTCAGGCCAGCGGGCTGAGCAGCACCACTTGAAAGTTCTACAGGCGGAGCAGAAGTTTGCATAGTTTTCAAGCAAGGTGAAATCTGCAGAGTATGAGTTCAAGACTTTAGGTTGGTGACCTTACAACTCAACATGGAGACCATCATCTGGTGTTGTGCATGTCCTGGAAGTCAAGAATTGGGACTATCAAGCCCTACTGGAACCTATGCAATTGGAAAATCATCCTCTTGTTCGAGCTGCGAGAAGCCTTGTCACTGTCACCAACGGGAGAGTCCCGGTGCCGTTAGTAAACCTGTCTGATTCTGCTACTGTCTTGCCCAAATACACTACTGTAGCCCAGCTGTACCTCCTATAGTCAAAACACATTGTGACAGAACGTCTGGTGGCCCGACAGCGAGCAGCTCAAGTGGCCGAAGGATCCGGTGTGAGCCCTTCAGAGCCCTGGTGGGCTCAACTCCAGGTCGGAGATGACACTACTCCAAGGAACTAAGGCAATGGAATAATCAATGTTGCCAAGAGGTACCATGAGGCTTTCAGCAAGCACCCCACAGACTTCTGGCAGACTTCAATGATTCAGCACCGAGTTTTCACAGGTGACAGCTCACCTATCAAGGAAAGACCCTGTCCGGTCGCACCCGGCATGTATCAGACTGTCAAGTAGATGCTGGCCGACATGAAAGAGGCAGATGTAATCCAGGAAAGTCAGAGCCCCTGGGCAGCGTCACTTGTCCTATTCTAGAAAAAGGACGGAATCATCTATTTCTGTGTCGTCTACAGGAAATTGAACAATGTCACACATAAGGATGCTTATCCATTGCCAAAGATCGAGGAGTCACTCACCGTCCTCGGGTCAGTTGCTTACTTCTCCACCCTGGACTTAACCAGTGGATATTGGCAAGTGCCCATGGAGGATCAGGAGAAGACTGCCTTCGTGACACCCATGGGACTGTTCGAGTTTAAAAGTATGCCGTTTGGGCTATGCAA
Source organism: Hyla sarda (assembly GCF_029499605.1). Lineage (NCBI taxonomy): Eukaryota > Metazoa > Chordata > Amphibia > Anura > Hylidae > Hyla > Hyla sarda. The sequence continues at coordinate 326,189,288 of NC_079192.1, forward strand.
TGCCCCTGCTAAGTTCCAACGTTCCAATGTCTGATGGAAAGGTGCCTTGCCCATCTGAATTTTCAAAGTTTCCTATTGTACCTGGACAATGTCATTGTGTATTCCAAGTCCTACCAGGAACACCTTAGCCACCTGTCAGACGTCTTCCAAGTATCACTTGCTCAAACCTCAGGTCCATTACTTGGGTCATGTTGTCAGCGCAGAGGTAGTCCAGCCTAATCCTGAAAAGGTGGAAGTTGTCAAGAACTGGCCAGACAGCGAGCAGCTCAAGTGGCCGAAGGATCCGGTGTGAGCCCTTCAGAGCCCTGGTGGGCTCAACTCCAGGTCGGAGATGACACTACTCCAAGGAACTAAGGCAATAGAATAATCAATGTTGCCAAGAGGTACCATGAGGCTTTCAGCAAGCACCCCACAGACTTCTGGCAGACTTCAATGATTCAGCACCGAGTTTTCACAGGTGACAGCTCACCTATCAAGGAAAGACACTGTCCGGTCGCACCCGGCATGTATCAGACTGTCAAGTAGATGCTGGCCGACATGAAAGAGGCAGATGTAATCCAGGAAAGTCAGAGCCCCTGGGCAGCGTCACTTGTCCTATTCTAGAAAAAGGACGGAATCATCTACTTCTGTGTCGTCTACAGGAAATTGAACAATGTCACACATAAGGATGCTTATCCATTGCCAAAGATCGAGGAGTCACTCACCGTCCTCGGGTCAGTTGCTTACTTCTCTACCCTGGACTTAACCAGTGGATATTGGCAAGTGCCCATGGAGGATCAGGAGAAGACTGCCTTCGTGACACCCATGGGACTGTTCGAGTTTAAAAGTATGCCGTTTGGGCTATGCAATGCCCCTGCTAAGTTCCAACGTTCCAATGTCTGATGGAAAGGTGCCTTGCCCATCTGAATTTTCAAAGTTTCCTATTGTACCTGGACAATGTCATTGTGTATTCCAAGTCCTACCAGGAACACCTTAGCCACCTGTCAGACGTCTTCCAAGTATCACTTGCTCAAACCTCAGGTCCATTACTTGGGTCATGTTGTCAGCGCAGAGGTAGTCCAGCCTAATCCTGAAAAGGTGGAAGTTGTCAAGAACTGGCCAACCCCGAACACGGTGAAAGATTTCAGGAGCTTCCTGGGGTTTACCAGCTACTAGCGCTGTTTACTTCCCCACTTATCCCAGATTGCATAACCCCTCACAGCTCTCTTATGGGGTACGGCAAAGGAGAACTACAATGGAAGACTACCTGTTGAATAGGCCAAAGAGCAAGAGACATTTCGAACTCTAAAAAGTCTGCTGACAGAACCACACATCTTGACGTATTCAGACTACAGTCAGCTGTTCCGGCTGTACACTGATGCCAGTTTTGAAGGTCTGGGAGCTGTCTTGTCCCAAGTCCAGGAATGCCTATGCCAGTCGTAACCTGTGAGGAGCAGAGAAGAACTATGCGAATTACAGCTCATTCAAGTTGGAACTTCTCGCCCTGGCGTGGGCTGTGACCGAAAAGTTCAAAGACTATTTGGCCGCCACATAATTTACTGTCTACACGGATAATAACCGTTGGCCCACCTGAACACTGCCAAGTTGGGTGCCATGGAGCAGCATTCGGCTTCAATATTAGCCAATTACAGTTTCACCATCAAGCACAGAAGCGGCAAGTCGAATTTCAATGCCGACATATTGTCTGGGATGACCCCTGGCAAAGAACCCCCTGTCGAAGAAGTGTGGGAAGACGTGGAGATGCCCTCATTCTACCAATGGTTTGTGAATCAGAATGTTGTGACCACCCTCATGGATGGTGAACCCAGGTTCCGAAAAGGTTTAAGGAGACCTACACAACTGGAAGATTCTTCAGGACGGAAGTCGAGTCATGGGGGATCTGTTGGACTACCAACCCGTCTACGCCGGGCCCAATGTGACTACAAGCTAAAACGTCTATGGCGACAGAGGAAGCGACTGTTTGTGCACAAAGGGCTGTTGTACCGAAATTATTTGGATCCGGTCTCTGGTGATCGACTTCATCAGATTCTGATTCCCCGAAGAGATTCCCCCAGGCGAAGATTCTATTAGATCGGAATGCGGAGCGACATTGAGAAATGGTGCAGTGAATGTGCTGTCTGTATAATGCCCCCAATGTCTGTGTAACGTGCGCAAGGACACAAGAGCACCCCTCCATTATCCCTGTACTGTAACATCATTGTGTGTATCACCCCTGTATTGTGACATCACTGTGTGTATTATCCCTGTACTGTAATAGGATTCGGTGTATAATCCTTGTAATGTGAGATCATTGGGTCAGGGGTGTGGAAATAAAAATAAAAAAAAACACTTGTTCAAGGGACTAAAATGGAGCACAATCTACTTGTCCCTCATGACAATCCACTTGTCCTGGCAAATGAAATAATTTAAACCAAATTTGTATGTAAATAAGGTATTTTATTAATAGAAACTTAATAGGCAGACCAATATGTCACCCCATTAGGTGGATAGGGCCCCTGATAAGTAAGTTGTCACTGAATAGTGAATAAAGATTACCTGCTTGGTGAGTGTCGCCTCTTTTGCTTCTCTTGCTTGTTGGATGTCTATGTCGTGTCAGGCTGAGCACCACCATTCCAGGCTTCATTGTCAAGTGTGTCCTCCAGTGTTTCTCCATTTGTTACCCTGCGCTTAGTGTCGAACGTGCCGGCCTTTGTCTCCTGTTGTTTTCATTGTGTATTCTCCTCACTATAGAGAAGACGTCACCTGTAATCACTGATATCATTGTGTATTCTCCTCACTATAGAGAAGACGTCACCTGTAGTCACTGATATCATTGTGTATTCTCCTCACTATAGAGATGTCACCTGTAGTAACTGATATTGTTCCTGACTATAGAGAAGATGTCACCGATACCATTGTATATTCTCCTCACTATAGAGAAGACGTCACCTGTAGTCACTGATATCATTGTGTATTCTCCTCCCTATAGAGGAGATGTCACCTGTAATCGCTGATATCATTCTGTATCGTCCTCACTATAGAGAAGATGTCACCTGTAGTCACTGATATCATTGCGCATTCTCCTCACTATAGAGAAGACATCACCGATACCATTGTGTATTCTCCTCACTATAGAGAAGACGTCACCTGTAATCACTGATATCATTGTGTATTCTACTCACTGTAGAGGAGACGTAACCGATACCATTGTATATTCTCCTCACTATAGAGAAGATGTCCCCTGTAGGCACCGATATCATTGTGTTTTCTCCTCACTATAGAGAAGACGTCACCTGTAATCACCAATATTGTGCATTCTCCTCACTATAGAGAAGACGTCCCCTGTAGTCACTGATATCATTGTGTATTCTCCTCACTATAGAGAAGACGTCACCGGTAATCACTGATATTGTGTATTCTCCTCACTATAGAGAAGATGTCACTCGCAGTCACTGACATCCTTGTGTATTCTCCTCACTATAGAGGAGATGTCACCTATAATCGCTGATATTCTGTATTTTCCTCACTATAGAGAAGACGACAACTGCAGTCACCGATACCACTGTGTATTCTTCTCACTATAGAGAAGACGTCACCTGTAATCATTGATATCATTGTGTATTCTCCTCACTATAGAGAAGACGTCACCTGTAGTCAATGATATCGTTGTGTTTTCTCCTCACTATAGAGAAGACGTCACCTGTAATCACCGATATTGTGTATTCTCCTCACTATAGAGAAGACGTCACCGATACCATTGTGTATTCTCCTCACTATAGCGAAGACGTCACCTGTAATCACTGATATCAGTATGTATTCTACTCACTATAGAGGAGACATAACCGATACCATTGTATATTCTCCTCACTATAGAGAAGATGTCACCTGTAGTCACTGATATCATTGTGTATTCTCCTCACTATAGAGATGTCACCTGTAGTAACTGATATCGTTCTGTATTCTCCTGACTATAGAGAAGATGTCACCAATATCATTGTATATTCTCCTCCCTATAGAGAAGACGTCACCTGTAGTGACTGATATCGTTGTGTATTCTCTTCACTATAGAGAAGACATCACCTGTAGTAACTGATATCATTGTGTATTCTCACTATAGAGAAGACGTCACCTGTAGTCACTAATATCATTGTGAATTCTCCTCACTATAGAGGAGACGTCACCTGTAATCGCTGATATCATTCTGTATTTTCCTCACTATAGAGAAGACGTTACCTGTAGTTACTGATATTATTGTGTATTCTCCTCACTATAGAGAAGGCGTCACCTGTAATCAGTGATATCATTGTGTATTCTCCTCACTATAGAGAAGACGTCCCCTGTAGTCACTGATATTATTGTGTATTCTCTTCACTATAGAGATGTCATCTGTAGTCACTGATATTATTGTGTATTCTCCTCACTACAGAGAAGACGTCACCTGTAGTCACTGATATCATTTTGTATTCTCATAACTATAGAGAAGACGTCACCTGTAGTCACTGATATCATTCTGTATTCTCCTCACTAAAGAGAAGACGTCACCGATACCATTGTGCATTCTCCTCACTATAGAGAAGACGTCACCTGTAATCAATGATATCATTGTGTATTCTACTCACTGTAGAGGAGACGTAACCGATACCATTGTATTTTCTCCTCACTATAGAGAAGACGTCACCTGTAGTCACTGATTTTCATTGTGTATTCTCCTCACTATAGAGAAGATGTCACCTGTAGTCACTGATATCATTACGTTTTCTCCTCACAATAGAGAAGACGTCACCTATAATCACCGATATTGTGTATTCTCCTCACTATAGAGGAGACGTCACCTGTAATTGCTGATATTCTGTATTTTCCTCACTATAGTGAAGACACCTGTAGTCACCGATACCACTGTGTTTTCTCCTCACAATAGAGAAGATGTCACCTATAATCACTGATATCATTGTGTATTCTCTTCACTTTAGAGAAGACTTCACCTATAATCACTGATATAATTGTCTATTCTCCTAACTATAGAGATGTCACCTGTAGTCACTGATATCATTGTGTTTTCTCCTCACAATATAAAAGACGTCACCTGTAGTCACTGATATCATTGTGTATTCTCATCACTATAGAGAAGACGTCACCTGTAGTCACTGATATCATTCTTTATTCTCCTCACTATAGAGAAAACATCACCGATACATTGTGTATTCTCCTCACTATAGAGAAGACGTCACCTGTAATCAATGATATCATTGTGTATTCTACTCACTGTAGAGGAGACGTAACCGATACCATTGTATATTCTCCACACTATAGAGAAGATGTCACCTGTAGGCACTGATATCATTGTGTTTGCTCCTCACTATAGAGAAGACGTCACCTGTAGTCACTGATATAGTTGTGTATTCTCCTCACTATAGAGAAGACGTCACCTGTAATCACTGATATTGTGTATTCTCCTCACTATAGAGAAGATGTCACTTGTAGTCACTGACATCATTGTGTATTCTCCTTACTATAGAGGAGACGTCACCTGTAATCGCTGATATTCTGTATTTTCCTCACTATAGAGAAGACACCTGTAGTCACTGATATCATTGTGTATTCTCCTCACTAGAGAGAAGACATCACCTGTAGTCACCGATACCACTGTGTTTTCTCCACACTATAGAGAAGATGTCACCTGTAATCACTGATATCATTGTGTATTCTCTTCACTTTAGAGAAGACTTCACCTGTAATCACTGATATAATTGTCTATTCTCCTCACTATAGAGATGTCACCTGTAGTCACTGATATCATTGTGTATTCTCCTCACAATAGAAAAGACGTCACCTGTAGTCACTGATATTATTCTGTATTCTCATCACAATAGAGAAGACGTCACCTGTAGTCACTGATATTATTCTATATTCTCCTAACTATAGAGAAGACATCACCGAAAATTGTGTATTCTCCTCACTATAGAGAAGACGTCACCTGTAATCAATGATATCATTGTGTATTCCCCTCACTATAGAGAAGACGTCACCTGTAATCACTGATATTGTGTATTCTCCTCACTATAGAGAAGACGTCACCTGTAGTCACCGATACCACTGTGTATTCCCCTCACTATAGAGAAGATGTCACCTATAATCACTGATATCATTGTGTATTCTCTTCACTTTAGAGAAGACTTCACCTGTAATCACTGATATAATTGTCTATTCTCATCACTATAGAGAAGATGTCACCTATAGTCACTGATATCATTGTGTTTTCTCCTCACTATAGAGAAGACATCAGCTGTAGTCACTGATATTATTGTGTATTCTCCTCACAATAGAAAAGACATCACCTGAAATCACTAATATCATTGTGTATTCTCCTCACTATAGAGATGTAACCTGTGGTAACTGATATAATTCTGAATTCTCCTCACTATAGAGAAGATGTCACTGATACCATTGTATATTCTCCTCGCTATAGAGAAGACGTCACCTGTAGTCACGGATATCATTGTGTATTCTCCTCACTATAGAGAAGATGTCATCTGTAGTCACTGATATTTGTATGTGTTCTCCTCACTACAGAGAAGACGTCACCTGTAGTCACTGATATCATTCTGTATTCTCCTCACTATAGAGAAGACATCACCGATACCATTGTGTATTCTCCTCACTATAGAGAAGACGTCACCTGTAATCACTGATATCATTGTGTATTCTACTCACTATAGAGGAGACGTAACCAATACCATTGTATATTCTCCTCACTATAGAGAAGATGTCACCTGTAGGCACTGATATCATTGTGTTTTCTCCTCACTATAGAGAAGACGTCACCTGTAATCACCGATATTGTGTATTCTCCTCACTATAGAGAAGACGTCACCTGTCGTCACTGATATCGTTTGTATTCTCCTCACTATAGAGAAGACGTCACCTGTAATCACTGATATTGTGTATTCTCCTCACTTTAGAGGAGATGTCACTCGTAGTCACTGACATCATTGTGTATTCTCCTCACTATAGAGGAGATGTCACCTGTAATCGCTGATATTCTGTATTTTCCTCACTATAGAGAAGACGACACCTGGAGTCACCGATACCACTGTGTATTCTTCTCACTATAAAGAAGACGTCACATGTAATCATTGATATCATTGTGTATTCTCCTCACTATAGAGAAGACGTCACCTGTAGTCACTGATATCATTGTGTTTTCTCCTCACAATAGTGAAGACGTCACCTCTAATTACTGATATCATTGTGTATTCTCCTCACTATAGAGAAGACATCAACTATAGTCACTGATATCATAGTGTATTCTACAGGGTGGGCCATTTATGTGGATACACCTTAATAAAATGGGAATGGTTGGTGATATTAACTTCCTGTTTGTGGCACATTAGTATATGAGAGGGGGGAACTTTTCAAGATGGTTGGTGACCATGGTGGCCATTTTGAAGTCGGCCATTTTGAATCCAACTTTTGTTTTTTCAATAGGAAGAGGGTCATGTGACACATCAAACTTATTGGGGATTTCACAAGAAAAACAATGATGTGCTTGGTTTTAACATAACTTTTTTCTTTCATGAGTTATTTACAAGTTTCTGACCACTTATAAAATGTGTTCAATGTGCTGCCCATTGTGTTGGATTGTCAATGCAACCCTCTTCTCCCACTCTTCACACACTGATAGCAACACCGCAGGAGAAATGCTAGCACAGGCTTCCAGTATACGTAGTTTCAGGTGCTGCAGAATGGGCAAAACAATAATTGGAACAGGACCCTCAGTTTATGCAGAAGATTTTGTTCAGTGATGAGGCAAACTTTTATGTGAATGGTGAAGTTAACAAACAAAACCACCGCTATTGGTCTGACACTAACCCACATTGGATAGATTCCTCCAAGACTGTTGGAACACAAAAATTGATGGTATGGTGTGGTATATGGGTACAAAGATAGTGGGGCCATTTTTCATCAATGGAAACCTCAAGGCCACTGGATATGCAAAATTTCTACATGATGATGTGTTTCCCTCTTAATGCACTGAAGCTGGCATGTTCCCTAAGTTTTTCCAGCAAGATAGTGCACCCCCACATTATGGGTGTCAGGTCTGAGCATTCCTAGATGAACAGTTTCCTGGAAAGTGGATTGGTCGTGATGGTCCAGTTGAATGGCCCCCAAGGTCTCCCGATCTGACCCCCTTAGACTTTTATCTTTGGGGTCATCTGAAGGCAATTGTCTATGCTGTGAAGATACGAGATGTGCAGCACCTGAAACTACGGATACTGGAAGCCTGTGCTAGCATTTCTCCTGCAGTGTTGCTATCAGTGTGTGAAGAGTGGGAGAAGTCTGTTGCGTTGACAATTCAACACAATGGGCAGCACATTGAACACATTTTATAAGTGGTCAGAAACTTGTAAATAACTCATGAAAGAATAAAGTTACGTTAAAACCAAGCACATCATATTTTTTCTTGTGAAATTCCCAATAAGTTTGATGTGTCACATGACCCTCTTCCTATTGAAAAAACAAAAGTTGGATTCAAAATTGCCAACTTCAAAATGGCCACCATGGTCACCACCCATCTTGAAAAGTTTCCCCCCTCACATATACTAATATGCCACAAACAGAAAGTTAATATCACCAACCATTCAAATTTTATTAAGGTGTATCCATATAAATGGCCCATCCTGTACTCACTATATGGGGGCACTGTATATATGGGGAAGCCAGCAGGGGCACTGTATATATGGGGGCACAGAATATATTGGGTACTATAAAGGGGATGGGGGCACTTTATATATGGGGCAACAGGCATTATATAGGGGCACTGTATATATTGAATACTATATGTGGCACTGTATAGCGGGTGCTGTTGTCGGGGGTGACAAAATATATAATATTGTGTAGGAAAGAATCATTGCATCGGCCATGAATGTCAACTTGGGATGAATGGAGAAATAAAGGAAAGAGGATGACACGACTTAGAGAATATATCACCTGTGAGACACTGAGTGTAAATATCCATCCTTCAGACTGTGTCTGAACAGTTATGTATTCATTCTATTGTCTGCAGCAACATGATGGTGCAATTGTATTGAAAACAGCAATCCCAGCATATCAATACTGTTGTTTTGGTCATACTGGAAGCTATAGTTACACATGACATAAACAATGTATCTTCTAACTATACCTAGTTCTGGTACCAAATGTATTAACTGCAATTGGTTCCAGTACTATATATATATATATATATATATATATATATATATATATATATACACACATAGGTTGGTACTGGGCTTGGTTGTAGTTCTGTATTTATTTTTCCTTTCTTTGTGCCTGGCTGACATCTTGAGCTTAGATCTGACACGGTTTTGATCAACTGAGCTTGGTTCTGATTTATGCAATAAGCTTTGTTCTGGCACTATATTTACGTAGTGAGTTTGGTTCTGGTATTGTATGTACTGACCTTGGTTCTGGTACCATATTTACTGTGGTTCTTCCACTGCACACAGTTAATGTGCACAGCTATGATGCTGCATGTGCAAATAGGTGAGCAGACCCCTTCTAGCCAGTTCCCAAGGAAGCACAGCACATGTCAGATGTGTGGTGACACATACCTTGTTCTATAGGACAATCACCGTACTGGGTGCTTTTGTATTTTTGACTAAAAATTGTTGGTGTTTAAAATTTTAATAAAAGTTGAGTTGAAAAAACAAAAATGGGAACATGTATTGAAATTCACAAATGGATATCACAATTTTCTCTTTGTATGTATGGCAATTTATTTACCTTGTTTTCTGGGAACAATATGCCCTTTGGTGAATAATCTCAAGCTTTCTGGCAGTAAAGTCTTTATTTTCATAAAATTACATGTTGGCTCTTCTTCTTCTGTTATGCTTTTCTAGGAGACATTTCAAGATGTAATTGCTGAACACTTGAGGAAGCCAATAAGACGAAATCATTTTGTTGGTCCTAAAGATTTACAGGCTAAAAATAAGTCTGCGTTTAGAAGATAAAAGAACTTTGCTCATAACTAAAAATAATCCTGAGAGAGAATAAAAATGACCAAGGAACAATATTTCAAAACAAGTTCTGTGCGATGAGGATTTACTGCAAGACTCTACTACTTACTCTAATGGTATGGTCACATGTACTTTTTAAACTGCACATTTGATGCTGCAGATTTTAGGCTTTTTATTCGTATTAATTTACCAGCCACCAAATCCCCAGCATATACAGTACCAAATACCGTAAGGCTATATTTACATGTGGCAGTTTGTTGGAGAAGCTGAGCTAGCATCACCCATGGTGAGAACCGGCTGCTATCAGCAGCTGGGCTCTCACCTCTAATGACAGACATTGGCGATCCTGCCGATGTCGTCATTAACTCTTAAGATGCCGTAAACAATACTGATCATAGCATATAAAGCCTACAATGACTTGTTCCAGGCTAGCTCAGTTTTCTGAGAAACAAGTTATATTTCTAGTGGTACCCCTTATTTTACTCTATAATGTATTACATAACCGGAAAAAAAAAATTTTTGTGGAGTAAAATTGAAAAAGAAAATGCAATGCTTATTCTATAGCTCAGTATGATTTCGAACATACCTGTTACGCCGAGCGCTCCGGGTCCCCGCTTCTCCCTGGAGCGCTCACAGCGTTCTCCTGTTCGCAGCGTCCCGGTCAGACCTGCTGACCGGGTGCGCTGCGATAATGTCCCCAACAGGGATGCGATTCACGATGCGGGATGCGCCCGCTCGCGATGCGCATCCCGACCTGCTTACCAGACTCGTTCCCCGTCTGTGCTGTCCTGGCGCGCGCGGCCCCGCTCCCTAGGGCGCGCGCGCGCCGGGTCTTTGCGATTTAAAGGGCCGGTGCGCCACTGATTGGCGTATGGGTTTTAATCAGTACCTTCACCTGTGCACTTCCCTATTTATACCTCACTTCCCCTGCACTTCCTTGTCGGATCTTGTTGCCATTGTGCCAGTGAAAGCGTTTCCTTGTGTGTTCCTAACCTGTGTTCCAGACCTCCTGCCGTTGCCCCTGACTACGATCCTTCCTGCCTGCCCTGACCTTCTGCTACGTCCGACCCTGCTCTTGTCTACTCCCTTGTACCGCGCCTATCTCAGCAGTCAGAGAGGTTGAGCCGTTGCCGGTGGATACGACCTGGTTGCTACCGCCGCTGCAAGACCATCCCGCTTTGCGGCGGGCTCTGGTGAAAACCAGTAGCTACTTAGAACCGGTCCACCAACACGGTCCACGCCAATCCCTCTCTGGCACAGAGGATCCACCTCCAGCCTGCCGAATCGTGACAGTAGATCCGGCCAGTTGTCGCTGACCTCACCACGGTGGTCGCCCAGCAGTCGCAACAGATAGCGCAACAAGGACACCAGCTGTCTCAACTGACCGTGATGCTACAGCAGCTTCTACCACAGCTTCAGCAACCATCTCCTCCGCCAGCTCCTGCACCTCCTCCGCAGCGAGTGGCCGCATCCAGCCTCTGTTTATCTTTGCCGGACAAATTTGATGGGGACTCTAAATTTTGCCGTGGTTTTCTTTCACAATGTTCCCTGCACTTGGAGATGATGTCGGACCAATTTCCAACTGAAAGGTCAAAGGTGGCTTTCGTGGTCAGCCTTCTGTCTGGGAAAGCCCTGTCATGGGCCACACCGCTCTGGGACCGCAATGATCCTGTCACTGCCTCTGTACACTCTTTCTTCACGGAGATTCGAAGTGTCTTTGAGGAACCAGCCCGAGCCTCTTCTGCCGAGACTGCCCTGCTGAACCTGGTCCAGGGTAATTCTTCTGTTGGCGAGTACGCCATCCAATTCCGTACTCTCGCCTCCGAATTGTCCTGGAATAACGAGGCCCTCTGCGCGACCTTCAAAAAAGGCCTATCCAGTAACATCAAAGATGTGCTGGCCGCACGAGAAATCCCTGCTAACCTGCATGAACTTAATCATCTGGCCACCCGCATTGACATGCGTTTTTCCGAAAGGCGTCAGGAGCTCCACCAGGATATGGACTTTGTTCGCACGAGGCAGTTTCTCTCCCCGGCTCCTCTCTCCTCTGGTCCACTGCAATCCGTTCCTGTGCCTTCCGCCGTGGAGGCTATGCAAGTTGACCGGTCTCGCTTGACACCTCAAGAGAGGACACGCCGCCGCATGGAGAACCTTTGCCTGTACTGTGCCAGTACCGAACACTTCTTGAAGGATTGTCCTATCCGACCTCCACGTCAGGAAAGACGCACTCTGACTCCGCACAAGGGTGAGACAGCTCTAGGTGTGAACTCTGCTTCTCCACGTCTTACTGTGCCTGTGCGGATTTCTTCTTCTACCTTCTCAGCTGTGGCCTTCTTGGATTCCGGATCTTCAGGAAATGTTATTTTGGCCTCTTCGTCAACAGGTTCAACATCCCGGTGACCAGTCTCGCCAGACCCCTCTACATCGCCTCTGTTAATAATGAAAGATTGGACTGTACTGTGCGTTACCGCACGGAACCCCTCTTAATGTGCATTGGACCCCATCACGAAAAGATTGAATTTCTGGTCCTCTCTAACTGCACTTCGGAAATTCTTCTTGGACTACCTTGGCTTCAACGCCATTCCCCAACCCTCGATTGGACCACCGGGGAGATCAAGAACTGGGGTACTACTTGCCACAAGAACTGTCTTCTGTCTGCTCCTAGTACTGTCAGTCAAAACCCCATGGCTCCTCCGATACCAGGTCTCCCCAAGGCCTATCTGGACTATGCTGATGTTTTTTGCAAAAAACAAGCAGAAACTTTGCCTCCTCACAGGCCTTATGACTGCCCTATTGACCTCCTCCCTGGTACTACTCCACCCCGGGGCAGAATCTATCCTCTGTCCGCTCCGGAAACACAAGCCATGTCGGAGTACATCCAAGAGAATTTAAAAAGGGGGTTTATCCGCAAGTCTTCCTCCCCTGCCGGAGCTGGATTTTTCTTTGTTTCCAAAAAAGACGGCTCCTTACGACCTTGCATTGATTACCGCGGTCTTAATAAAATCACTGTAAAAAACTGCTATCCCCTACCTCTTATCTCGGAACTCTTTTATCGCCTACGTGGCGCCAACATATTTACCAAATTGGACTTAAGAGGTGCATATAATCTCATCCGCATCAGGGAAGGGGACGAGTGGAAGACCGCGTTTAACACCAGAGATGGACACTTTGAATATCTGGTTATGCCTTTTGGGCTTTGGAACGCCGCTGCCGTCTTCCAAGACTTTGTAAATTAAATTTTTCGTGATCTTCTATATACCTGTGTTGTGGTCTACTTGGACGATATTTTGATTTTTCCTTCTAACCTAGAAGAACACCGCCGGCATGTTCGCATGGTTCTTCAGAGACTTTGGGACAATCAATTATATGCCAAAATGGAAAAATGTCTCTTTGAATGTCAATCTCTTCCCTTCCTAGGATACTTAGTCTCTGGCCAGGGACTCCAAATGGACCCGTACAAACTATCAGCCGTATTGGATTGGCCACGCCCCTCCAGACTCCGTGCTATCCAACATTTCTTGGGGTTTGCCAATTATTACAGACAATTTATTCCACATTTTTCCACTATTGTGGCCCTAATCGTGGCCCTAACCAAGAAAAACGCCAACCCTAAGTCCTGGCCTACTCAAGCGGAAGAGGCGTTCAATCATCTCAAAACTGCCTTTTCTTTTGCTCCCGTACTCTCCAGACCTGATCCATCTAAGCCCTTCTCACTGGAGGTAGACGCCTCTTCGGTGGGAGCTGGAGCGGTACTCCTACAGAAAAATTCTTCCGGACATGCTGTTACTTGTGGTTTCTTTTCTAGGACCTTCTCTCCGGCGGAGAAAAACTACTCCATTGGTGATCGAGAACTGCTGGCCATAAAATTGGCGCTTGAGGAATGGAGGCACCTGCTGGAGGGATCCAAATACCCAGTTATTATATACACTGATCACAAGAATCTCTCTTATCTTCAGTCTGCCTAACGGCTGAACCCTCGCCAGGCTAGGTGGTCGTTGTTCTTTGCCCGTTTTGACTTTGAAATTCATTATCGCCCCGCTGACAAGAACATTAGGGCTGACGCTCTCTCTCGTTCATCGGATGCCTCTGAAATGGAAGCTTCCCCGCAATACATTATTCCTCCGGACTGTCTGATCTCCACTTCTCCAGCTTCTATCAGACAAACTCCTCCAGGGAAGACCTTCGTCTCTCCACACCAGCGCCTCAGGATTCTCAGGTGGGGACACTCCTCACACCTCGCAGGCCATGCTGGCATCAAAAAATCCATCCAGCTCATCTCTCGTTTTTATTGGAGCCTACCCTGGAAGCTGATGTTGCTGATTTTGTGCGGGCTTGTACAGTCTGTGCCCGGGACAAGACCCCTCGCCAGAAGCCTGCTGGTCTCCTCCATCCTCTGCCTGTTCCTGAGCGACCATGGTCTCAGATTGGTATGGACTTTATTACTGACTTACCTTTATCCCATGGCAACACAGTTATTTGGGTGGTCGTTGATCGGTTCTCCAAGATGGCACATTTTATCCCTCTTCCAGGTCTTCCTTCTGCGCCTCAGTTGGCGAAACAATTTTTTATGCACATTTTTCGCCTTCACGGGCTTCCTACGCATATTGTCTCGGATAGAGGCATTCAATTTGTGTCGAAATTCTGGAGGGCCCTCTGTAATCAACTTAAAATCAAGTTAAACTTCTCGTCTTCTTATCATCCCCAATCCAATGGGCAAGTGGAAAGAATTAATCAGGTTCTTGGTGACTATATGCAACATTTTGTTTCCTCCCGCCAGGATGACTGGGCCGATCTTCTACCGTGGGCCGAATTCTCGTACAATTTCAGAGTCTCTGAGTCTTCCGCTAAATCCCCATTTTTTGTGGTGTACGGCCGTCACCCTCTTCCCCCCATCCCACTCCCATGCCTTCTGGTTTGCCCGCTGTTGATGAGGTGACTCGTGACTTCTCCACCATCTGGAAAGAGACTCAAAAATCTCTCCTACAGGCCTCATCCCGGATGAAGAGACATGCCGATAAAAAAAGAAGAACTCCCCCTGTTTTTTCTCCCGGAGACAAAGTATGGCTCTCCGCCAAGTATGTCCGCTTTCGTGTCCCCAGTTATAAACTTGGTCCTTTTAAAATCAAATGCCAAATCAACCCTGTCTCCTACAAACTCCTTCTTCCTCCTTCTCTCCGTATTCCCAATGCTTTTCATGTCTCTCTCCTTAAACCACTCATCCTTAACCGCTTCTCTCCCAAGGTTGTTGCTCCTACTCCTGTTTCCGGGTCCTCTGACATCTTCTCGGTGAAAGAAATTCTGGCATCCAAGTCGGTCAGAGGTAAAAAAAAAATTCTTGTAGATTGGGAGAATTGCGGCCCAGAGGAGAGGTCATGGGAACCCGAGGACAACATCCTTGACAAGAACCTTATCCACAAATTCTCAGGTTCTAAAAAGAGGGGGAGACCCAAGGGGGGGGGGTACTGTTACGCCGAGCGCTCCGGGTCCCCGCTCCTCCCTTGAGCGCTCACAGCGTTCTCCTGTTCGTAGCGCCCCGGTCAGACCTGCTGACTGGGTGCGCTGCGATAATGTCCCCAGCCGGGATGCGATTCACAATGCGGGACGCGCCCGCTCGCAATGCGCATCCCGACCCGCTTATCAGACTCGTTCCCCGTCTGTGCTCCCTAGGGCGCGCGCGCGCCGGGTCTTTGCGATTTAAAGGGCCAGTGTGCCATTGATTGGCGCATGGATTTTAATCAGTACCTTCACCTATGCACTTCCCTATTTATACCTCACTTCCCCTGCACTTCCTTGCTGGATCTTGTTGCCATTGTGCCAGTGAAAGCATTTCCTTGTGTGTTCCTAGCCTGTGTTCCAGACCTCCTGCCGTTGCCCCTGACTACGATCCTTGCTGCCTGCCCTGACCTTCTGCTACGTCCGACCCTGCTCTTGTCTACTCCCTTGTACCGCGCCTATCTCAGCAGTCAAAGAGGTTGAGCCGTTGCCGGTGGATACGACCTGGTTACTACCGCCGCTGCAAGACCATCCCGCTTTGCGGCGGGCTCTGGTGAAAACCAGTAGCTACTTAGAACCGGTCCACCGACACGGTCCACGCCAATCCCTCTCTGGCACAGAGGATCCACCTCCAGCCTGCCGAATCGTGACAATACCATTTGTGTATACTTTATATTTTGACCCCTATAACTTTTTTAATTTTACAGACAGCAGCCGGCACCCTCCTGGTATGGAATGAGCTTGGCTCCCGAACCCATGCCATGCTCCCTGACCTGACCCATGCTGTAAGTGTAAGTCAAGGGTCAAGGAAGGGTTAAAGGAGTTGTGCAGAATTTGAAAAACCAGCAGATCAGGGTACATACTTTTCCTGGCTATTGTTCCTGTGTTATATTGGCTGTTCCTGACTGCTGACCGTAATCTCAGCCTTGTTCTTGGATTATGCTTCTGTCACTACCTTCTGAATATAGCTCCATCTATGGTTTGCTACAACCTCACTGCTATTCTGGGGAAGAGCATTGGCTACATCCCTGACTTTGCCCCAGGTTCTTCACTACAGCAAAACAGTTGCCGACTGATAATTATTTTGTTGACCGTGAAATGGGAATCCAACCAGGAAAGTAGATACCCCTTTGTGGGGATAAAGGGTTTAATGATGATCCTAAAGACTACTGAGTTTTCATTAGCAGAAAAAATTATAATTAAAATAATATTACATCTATCACACGTGTTACAGATGTTAGTATGATTTTGCATGCTGGTAAAATAGAATTAATAATGAATGGCCCTTAATCTGAATTCTTTAGTTGGTTGTTATACTTTCTGTATAGTGCCGCAGAATACTCTGAATAAACTGTGCCAATGAGTATTCAGAACACAACAACAATGGCAGTATCCTTTTGCACCAATGTCATTTATTTAGATAGCAATAGTTATCAAATGATAGCGCTATGTAGCGTTATCCGTTCAGAGAAAATATTACAGGAATTCACATGTGATGTTACTATAATGCAGATGTATAAAATCAAATACACAATCTCAGCGCTAACCATTAGGGACAGTCATAAGGTACTGATACTTTGTGGAACAAAGCCAAAACTTCATCCACATATGCCAAATTATTAAAGCTGTGTTGCACACTTAGACTGCATTGTATACAAAGATGCCCCAGAAGTAAACAAAGTAACTCAGGTACAGAGATAGTAAACACGTAGCAGAGTATTGAACACAATGTACCCTGGCTTTGAAAAAACTTGTAATTGTGGATACACCTGCAATGGAAGCAGTTTGTACAGAGTACTGTTCACCCTCCTTAGTCGTGCTGCATCGGGACTGAGCGGGCGAGCGTAAGATGCAGACTGGTGGAATCAATAACCTCCTGGCATCACTCTACTGAATCTCCACTGGGTTGTGTGGTACTTCAGGAGTGAGGCTGCTTCCTCATGGACCTTTAGTGTGCGCATGTTTTTTGATTGGCAGACGTTTGGTTTCCAGATTTGGCACTCCTTGGGGAAGGGAAAGAGTGGTCTTTAAACAACTATACATAGTGGAATATATATATATATATATATATATATATACACACACACACACACACACACACAGTGATCCCTCAACTTACAATGACCTTACAATATTTTCAACAAACAATGATCTTTTATATGATCATTGTAATTTGAAACCAGAATCAACATACAATTTTACAGAAAGTCCAGATCTGCCAAACGTGTCAATGGCTGGAAGAACTGACCAATCAGATTGGGAATTCACTAGCAAACACCTGTATTACTGAAGTGTATGCACTGACTGGTGTCTGGCAACATCTCCCTACAGTACAGGGAGGTATTACATGTTCTGTACTACTCTCTACCTATGCCACAGTTAGCTGCTCCATTGGACACCAAGTAAGGGCAGCTCCATTTTTGGGACATTGCATGTACTGTACATGACCCTGAAGAAGCTTCTGTTCTCTACATAAACAGTGATTTACAGCTCCCAGCAGCTTTTTCTTACTTTTATATGTAAGGACTTGTTTTATCTATATTAGTTATCTACTTTCGTTTGCTTGATCCTCACTTTTTCCTATTTGGATGACATTTTGGGGGCTTCAGAACCAATTACCAGGTTTCCATAGAGTTAGGGTCTCAACATACAATGGTTTCAACATATAATGGTCATCCTGGAACCAATTAATAGTGTAACTTGAGGGACCACTGTATATTGAATAATGGCGGTGAATGCCTTACTAGGCGCAATTACGCTGCATTCTTCCACGTGCTCACACTTGACAATTTATTGGCAGTTCTGTTGCAGTACTGCAGGCATTTTCCCCATTATATTATGAAAAATGACTGATAGACTGAATATTTCCATAGAGATACAGGAATTCCACTAATTTACAACTAACTGCATATAAAGCAGGGGTTCTTAACCAGGGGTATGCGTACCCCTAGGGGTATGCCAAGGGTTATGCGGGGGTATGGCAATTCGCTGAAAATACTGGCCATGCATTGGCCAGGATTTATCAGCGCAGAGCGGGGATCGGACACCACAGTCGCTGTGGTATCTCACTATATTGTAGTGGGCCTGACATGTGACGTCCCTGACGATGGCGCGGAGGTGCTGGCACAGCGCAGAAGGGCATCATCCGTCAGTGTGGCCCTCCAACTCCCCGCTGAATGGTATAGACACAGGCCTGGTAAGCATGTTAAACTAAATGTAACACTGCAGTATGGGAGGGTGTTATTGTATGTATCTCATATATTGACACAGGGGGATCGCAGGGGGAATAATGGCACAAGGGAATTAAGATGGAGGGGGGGATAATGGCAAAAGGGGATCAGAGGGAGGGGGAAATAATGGCAGAAGGGGATTAAGATGGAGGGGGAATTATGGCACAAGGGGATTAAGTATCGCATTAGAAAGGTAAGCACACGCCATTATGAAATTAAGTACTTTTTTACTTATTTTGTCCATGGGTTCCCCTCGTGAGCAAGTTCTGCGGGGTACTCGCGGACATACTTTTACCCTTTGGGTGTACAGTCACGAAAAAGGTTAAGAACCACTGATATAAAGGACACTGAGAGGAAGATTAAGCAAGTGGTGTTCCCTGTGTAAAAATACAGAGCATCTGAATTACATGTGTTCCAATGTAACAGTCACATTAAAGAACAATAGCAGACTTACGTTACAATATAAAAGCATAAGTTCAGGTCATAAAAGTGCTTCAAACTTCTTTTTAAAATGAAAAAAGATTTTGTGGCCATTGTGTAATTCATTGTTATGAAATGCCCACATCTTTCTCATAAAGAAGGGCTGCAGCAGCTGTAGTTTTATGTTTCGTGGAAGTTGGGTTACAGTACTGTATAATCCCCATGATGCAGCTGCTGAAGAGCTTCTTCACTATAGTGATTCTGTAACTTCAAAAGTAACTTCGTAAAAGCATCTAAAAGAGCATTTATAATGTTATTCATCAGGGGCTACTGCACCCATTGAACAATGAGGTCCCAGCTGTGGACACAGTGCATTTCAACTGATAGCGCTAGCGGAATCACACTATAAGTATTGTATAGATGCTCTTTATTAGAAGGGCCTCTCTGGGGACAGTTTCCTTTATAAAGCTGGAGGAAGCACTGCAGCATATGTCACTCAAACTGAGGTTGACATAAGAAGGCTATTACCGAAGTGATCTCTGACACTATTATTAGTGTCTATGCAGCAGCTCAGTATATATAACTATAGGATGTGATCTTGAGACAGATATTATTTACAGACATATTGGACATATTTCTTTGACCTGTGTAACAGAAAGGTAAAATATAACCTTCATGACTAACCAATTGAATCCCTCTGTTTTATTTAAGAAAAAATATATGCTTATGACAAACTGCAGTCATAAAAACTGGGACAGAATGAACTGTAAGTCTCAGAGAATAATAATAAGAGAAATGTCTAATAGCACCCTAGCTTTTCTTTACCTCAATGTTTATGAGAGGTAAACACAGTGGAATTACCATCTCTTCGCCTTAATATAGCTGTCACGATTCGGCTTACAGGTAGTGGATCCTCTGTGTCAGCGAGGGATTGGCGTGGACCGTGCTGGTGGACCGGTTCTAAGAGGCTACTGGTGTTCACCAGAGCCCGCCGCAAAGCGGGATGGTCTTGCTGCGGCAGTAGCAACCAGGTCGTATCCACTAGCAACGGCTCAACCTCGCTGACTGCTGAGAAGGCGTGGGACAGAAGGACTAGGCAGAGGCAAGGTCAGACGTAGCAGAAGGTCGGGGCAGGCGGCAAGGTTCGTAGTCAAGATGGATAGCAGGAGTTCAGGTAACACAGGCTTTGGACAACACTAAACGCTTTCACTGGCACAAGGCAACAAGATCCGGCAAGGGAGTGCAGGGGAAGTGATGTGATATAGCCAGGGAGCAGGTGGAAGCCAATTAAGCTAATTGGGCCAGGCACCAATCATTGGTGCACTGGCCCTTTAAGTCTCAGAGAGCCGGCGCGCGCGTGCCCTAGAGAGCAGAGCCGCGCGCGCCAGCACATGACAGCAGGGGACCGGGACGGGTAAGTGACTTGGGATGCGATTCGCGAGCGAGTGCGTCCCGCTGTGCGAATCGCATCCCCGACGGCCATGTCAGTGCAGCGCTCCCGGTCAGCGGGACCGACCGGGGCGCTGCAGGGAGAGAGACGCCGTGAGCGCTCCGGGGAGGAGCAGGGACCCGGAGCGCTCGGCGTAACAGTACCCCCCCCTTAGGTCTCCCCCTTTTTTTGTCCGACAACTGCTTTACCTGGGACGAGGACACCGGGAGTGAATGGAGGGTTTCCTCAAAGGCAGGAAGTACAGCAGGAGTGGGAATGGGGAGGGAGGGCAGAGGGCGAAGCCTGGCACGGGGCAGTGTGTCACCAGGACGGGGGCCATGAGGAGGCACTGAGGCTTGCCTGACGGGACTGGGAGGGGGGAGAGGCACTTCCTATGGCAAGCAGAGTCCCAGTTCTTGATCTCCCCGGTGGTCCAGTCAAGGGTGGGAGAATGAAGCCGGAGCCATGGCAGACCGAGGAGGACCTCAGAGGTACAGTTGGGAAGGACGAAGAACTCAATCACTTCGTGATGGGGTCCAATACACATCAAGAGGGGTTCTGTGCGGTAACGCACGGTGCAATCCAATCTGACTCCGTTGACCGCGGAAATGTAGAGCGGCTTGACGAGACGGGTCACCGGGATGCAGAATTTATTCACCAAAGACTCCAAAATGAAATTCCCAGAGGCACCAGAGTCCAAGCAGGCCACGGCTGAGAGGGAGGAGTTGGCTGAAGGAGAAATCCGCACGGGCACCGTGAGACGTGGAGAAGCAGACTTTGAACCAAGAGACGCCACACCCACGTGAGCTGGGTGCGTGCGTGCGTTTCCCAGACGTGGAGGACGAATAGGGCAATCCACCAAGAAATGCTCGGTACTGGCACAGTACAGACAAAGATTTTCTTCCCTACGGCGATTCCTCTCTTCCTGGGTCAGGCGAGACCGATCCACTTGCATGGCCTCCTCGGCGGGAGGCCCAGGCGTAGACTGCAAAGGATGCTGTGGGAGAGGTGCCCAGAGATCTAAGTCTTTTTCCTGGTGGAGCTCCTGATGTCTCTCAGAAAAACGCATGTCAATGCGGGTGGCCAAATGGATAAGTTCTTGCAGGTTGGCAGGAATCTCTCGTGCGGCCAGCACATCCTTGATGCTACTGGATAGGCCTTTTTTAAAGGTCGCGCAGAGAGCCTCGTTATTCCATGATAATTCGGAAGCAAGAGTACGAAATTGGATGGCGTACTCGCCCACTGAAGAATTACCCTGGACCAGGTTCAGCAGGGCAGTCTCGGCAGAAGAAGCTCGGGCTGGTTCCTCGAAGACACTACGGACTTCAGCGAAGAAGGACTGGACTGTGGCTGTGGCAGGATCATTGCGGTCCCAGAGCGGTGTGGCCCAAGACAAGGCCTTTCCTGAAAGAAGGCTCACTACGAACGCCACCTTAGACCGTTCTGTAGGAAACAAGTCCGACAACATCTCCATATGCAGGGAACATTGAGACAGAAATCCACGGCAGAGTCTAGAGTCCCCATCAAATTTGTCCGGCAGGGACAAGCGGAGGCTAGGAGCGGCCACTCGCTGCGGAGGAGGTGCAGGAGCTGGCGGAGGAGATGGTTGCTGCTGTAGCAGAGGCAGAAGTTGCTGTAACGTGGCGGTCAACTGCGACAGCTGCTGTCCTTGTTGGGCAATCTGCTGTGATTGCTGAGCGACCACCGTGGTAAGGTCAGCGAGACTTGGCAGCGGCACCTCAGCGGGATCCATGGCCGGATCTACTGTCACGATTCGGCTTACAGGTAGTGGATCCTCTGTGTCAGCGAGGGATTGGCGTGGACCGTGCTGGTGGACCGGTTCTAAGAGGCTACTGGTGTTCACCAGAGCCCGCCGCAAAGCGGGATGGTCTTGCTGCGGCAGTAGCAACCAGGTCGTATCCACTAGCAACGGCTCAACCTCGCTGACTGCTGAGAAGGCGTGGGACAGAAGGACTAGGCAGAGGCAAGGTCAGACGTAGCAGAAGGTCGGGGCAGGCGGCAAGGTTCGTAGTCAAGATGGATAGCAGGAGTTCAGGTAACACAGGCTTTGGACAACACTAAACGCTTTCACTGGCACAAGGCAACAAGATCCGGCAAGGGAGTGCAGGGGAAGTGATGTGATATAGCCAGGGAGCAGGTGGAAGCCAATTAAGCTAATTGGGCCAGGCACCAATCATTGGTGCACTGGCCCTTTAAGTCTCAGAGAGCCGGCGCGCGCGCCCTAGAGAGCGGAGCCGCGTGCGCCAGCACATGACAGCAGGGGACCGGGACGGGTAAGTGACTTGGGATGCGATTCGCGAGCGAGTGCGTCCCGCTGTGCGAATCGCATCCCCGACGGCCATGTCAGTGCAGCGCTCCCGGTCAGCGGGACCGACCGGGGCGCTGCAGGGAGAGAGACGCCGTGAGCGCTCTGGGGAGGAGCAGGGACCCGGAGCGCTCGGCGTAACAATAGCTCTACCCTAACTATCTTTATGTGTGTTAATATATACAGTAAATATATATATATATATATATATATATATATATATATATATATATGGTAAGTATTCTCCTTAGAGAGGAGCACCGCTTCCGTTGTAGAACAGAGATTCAAAAAGGCCATTAGCACTCCGCTGGCTTTCTGGGTAAGGAATATGCACAGCAGCATCACCTTCTCAGGTAGCGTGCCCTAAGATCAGCTCTGGCTCCAGTTACGAAGTCTCAGAAACTAATTGGGATTTATGCCCCGGAAGGGAAGAAGACCCATCTGCAGTCAGCTGTTTTGGGGTGCTTGCCCCTCGTCAGGTCAGAGCCCCTGCTCTGTATTGTCTGCAGCTGGGTCTTCTTCCCTTCTGGGGAGCATTTTGGCTTGGCATAAATCCCAATCAGTTTCTGAGACTTCATAACTGGAGCCAGAACTGATCTTAGGGCACGCAATACCTGAGAAGGGGCAGTGATGAACTGCTTCACAATATATATATATATATCTCACAACAAGAATACAAATTGAAGTAATTGTTCTCCAATGCATAAAGGGTCCAGCAGTGCAGGTGTTAATAGTAGTAAAACCCATTCTGTTGATTGGCTTGTACAACCATGTGATGGCTGAGAACCTGCCTGTGCTGTCTGCTAGCTGTGAGCATAGGAATCCGTAAGAAGAATGCAGAGGCGAGCCAGCAGGAAACCTTAGGAGAAGCTCCCTTGCAGGTAAGGATGCTTCAGTCCTTTTACTGAAATAGCTTTAGTAAGATAAGTCATGTAATGCATATTAATGCATGCTGAATATGAATGGATTGGATATGTATATAGAGTTTAGTTATTTACTATCGTATATATTGTACATCACAAGCAGAGAGTTTGAAATAATACAGTATATAGTAAGGTATCATTGTTCGGAAGGCAAACTGCAGTTATTTGTAAGAATAATATTGTGCATATCGTTCTGCCATGAATGCTTTCTCCACAGCTCTGATGGAGCCTCGAAAGACTTCTCCATCACAATCCATTAACAAACAAGCATGTCATCTTAATGTATAACAGGCAGCCCCTCCATTATCAGCACCGCTGGCACCCCTGCTGCTATCTCTACTTAGTAGATCAGGGAAGGTTCATCAGTTGGCATTCCGGTTGCTCTAATTCCGCTCACACAATGGGAAATATTTGTCCTAAATGAAATGCATGTGATGGTAAATTGAATGTCATGTAGAGTGTCTAGAGTCTTTTACAGGTAAGAGGATTTCATTTGTATTTCTCAACTGTCGTAATGGATGTTGTAGAATGTAATAGTATAATAATTGTAATGTAACGGTGAAATGGTTGGTTACAATGCAAGTGACAGTACATGGGCCTTAAATGTATGGTATTATGTATCCTTTCTATCATATGTTATTATCAATGTTATTATGTATCCTTTCTATCATATGTTATTATCAATGTTATATGGAGTCATCATATGATGCTCTACATGGTTTCTACCAGTTGTAAAATATGTTTAAACCATTTAATTTTCTAATGAATGGATAAAGATCAAGAACTTACAAGTAATAAATTAGGAAAGGTCTATAGATGTATTATATGGCTAATATCATTGGCTGGTAATCTCATTGGGGGTGGCGCTTGTTCTGAAGAACATGGACACTGTAACCTTGTCGGCCACATTGCATGTTGCAGAGGTTGCACATCAACTTTGCAATAATTTACTATCTATGGTGTAAGTAAAATGTCTATTTTTGGAGTTTGTCAGCCATGTAAACTTATATGGTACCAATACTACCCTGTAATTTTATGAGGATTAGCAATAAAGGGCTCCAAATATGTTCCCCAATCTCACAAAAAGCCATATATGGGAGATAGCCATCAAACTAGCATCAGCTAAGTCAACAACTGCCTCTCCCAACTTCTATGTAAACGTGACTTCATAAATAAATAGAGACCCCTAAAACGTAAAGAAATACTCACCTTGACCAGGTCCCCCCTCTAAACAAATATAGATCCCTGTTACTCTACAAATAAATATATGCCCCAGACCGGATGTTTGGACAGAGTCGGCAAGTATGTTATACACAAACAATAAGTATTGGGATTGAAAGGGGTACTCCGGTAAAAAAAAAAAATTTCAATCAACTGGTGCCAGAAAGTTAAACAGATTTGTAAATTACTTCTATTAAAAAATATTAATCCTTACAGTACTTATTAGCTGCTGAATACTACGGAGGAAATTATTTTCTTTTTGGAACACAGAGCTCTCTGCTGAATCACGAGCACAGTGCTCTCTGCTGACATCTCTGTCCATTTTAAGAACTGTCCAGAGTAGGAGAAAATCCCCATAGCAAACATATGCTGCTCTGGACAGTTCCTAAAATGGACAGAGATGTCAGCAGAGAGCACTGTGCTCGTGGTGTCAGCAGAGAGCACTGTGTTCCAAAAAGCAAATCATTTCCTCTGTAGTATTCTGCAGCTAATAAGTACTGAAAGGATTAAGATTTTTTAATCTTGTTTAAAAAAAAAAGTTTTCCACTGGAGTGCCCCTTTAAGAGGATAGACCTGTTATGTGTCAAAAAACAGAAATTTTAGCTAGTGGCCCACATTAGCCTTATGTCATAAAGATATGGCAATTCAATCTAGGAGAACTATCGTGCACAAAAATGTATCCCCTTTCCGAGAAGTTTTAGATTGCCCCCTCCATGTATCTCATTCAACCATCTCCGGGTCTCCCATAGAGATGGATGGGGCATGTTGGCCGCCGCTTTGTGCGGGGGTCGACACAGTCCATTCCTGGGGAGAGCCGGGGTTCCGTACAGGAGATCACAGGGGGTTCCAGCAGTTGGACCACCCACGATCTAAAACTTATCCCTCATCTTTTGAATAGGGGATACATTTTTGTGCGTGATAGTTGTCCTTTAATAGGCAAGTAACTTTTATATTGGTTATTTCATTAGTGTAGGTAACTAAATGATGTTTCTAGTTTTAATATGCTTATAAGAATTAAAGTTATTAAGCCTCTTTTTCTGGTTATTCAAATAATTTTTGTCATGTTTTTTTGTGAAACATCAGGCTTTTTTTTTATGTCATTTTTTATCTTGGTAAATACAATAGTGGGCAATTCAAGAATAATGCATTACTTTCCCTCATCTCTCCTTCAGCTTTTTATCATCATCATTATTCTCTCTCCTTCAGTCCTCTGACCCTGCCTACTCCCCTGCTGCAGCAATCCTGCCAGTACCCCACTCAGACCAGTTTTAGACCATCTCATTTCACAGCAGACTATTGCACCCATCATCAAGGTTGCAGCATCTGATATTCATTCCCTGTCTGCTCCTCTGCCTGTGGCATTGTTCAGCACAAGGCAGAATGCAAACACACCTCATTCTGTATAAATGTCCTATCAAATATATCTGTGTATATGAGAGGTGGTTATGTAGGCTATAGGAACTGGTCAGAGGGGGTGACATCACTCAGGGGGCAGGGTTAAAGATCAGAGGCAAGATCTACCCATGCCTCCTGAGACAGCAGATGATGAAATATCATCTCGGTAGAGAAAGAGGAGGAGGCGGGAAGCTGCTGAGACAGTACCACATTGAATACACAAAACTTCCCGTCAGGGGAGAATCATGAAAAAACATGCCAGAACAATTTGTGATAACACTATTAGTAAATTATATATCTTGGCATTGCCTATGTATAATTGACATTACTATATAGGGTGTGTATTTAGGGGTCAGTACTAGGGTCATAGTTTGGGTTGTATTTTTTTTCTTTCTTATATTTATCTATTTCGCTTTACATATACGGGTACACAAGTAAACTTTACATATATGTGAATTTTTGATTTACAGTTTGTGCTCCCCATAGGGCCATAAAAGACCTTTAGGCGGCATTTTCTCACCAAAATATTTTATTATTGTTGATAATTTCCCCTGTAACTGGGGGGGACATACCCGATCCCTGATGACTCTTAGGAGTGCCCAGCTGTCACTGACTTAGCCCTTTTAACCCCTTTTAGCCACTGCATGACTCTGCAAAGTTAAGGGGTACTCCACCCTGGGATCTTAAGGATAGAGGATAAGATGTCTGATCGGAGGGAATCCAGCCGCTGGGACCCCCGCAATCTCCAGGCTGGCACCCCAACATTTATGTTCAGAACGCCAGCTTTGGGCGTCCATGGTCACCGTACCCCCTCCAGCAGACATTTGAGACATTTAATGTCTTCCACAATATTGCCTGTGTTTAGGTCAATAGACTGCAGGTTCAGGCATCACCTTTAGCAGTCAACTTTTCTGGGTTAAAATGATGGATCTCAGTACTCTGATACCCCCATGACTTACAGCAAAGCAAAATAGTGGGACCAGTCAGCATTAGCACATGAAATTTACACAAACTCATATCAAATGTCAGAAGCAAAAACAAATTATATCTTACCATTAGATGTCAGTGGTTGATGGGATTGGTAGTCTTGCGGGAATACCTGTCTTGTAGGATGGCTCACATATAGTACAAACAACAAACTTAACAGGACATCTCAGACTGAAGGAAACATCTGACAACAACATGACTACAAAATTCTATAGAAATAATTTTACAATACACCTTAAAATCTGCATAGAA
Organism: Hyla sarda; assembly: GCF_029499605.1. Taxonomy (NCBI): domain Eukaryota; kingdom Metazoa; phylum Chordata; class Amphibia; order Anura; family Hylidae; genus Hyla; species Hyla sarda. The sequence goes on from NC_079192.1 coordinate 326,216,959, forward strand.
AGGTGAAGACAGGGGAAGGCAAAGACAGGGGAAGGTGAAGACAGGGGAAGATGACATGACAGGGCCAGTCCTGCCAGGTATAACCAGGTGTGTTTAGGAAAAGTGCTATAATGTTCTAGTGGTCAACAATGAGTATACTTACTGATTCAACATATTAAAACAATATAATTTTTCAGAAAGATACATTTCTGTCACTAAACTAGGACACCAGTAGAAAACATTATAGTAGTGAGCTGAGCTTGTCCTGCTTTTGTTTTAATTAAAATTAAAAAGACCATCATACCATACATACAAACTCTATCCAACCAAAGAATTATCCTGATACAATTAAGTAATATGTTATAATGATCAACAAGTGTTTTAACCTATCAAGGTATACAATTTAGAATAGAGCAGTGTATACACGCAAATCTGCAAATGTCAGAACAAGGCTTGAAATGTTTTTTTTTGTTATTAATTACATTTTTGTTGTTGTTGTTGTTACAACAGATATGATTTAATATATGACACTAACAAGAACCCATAAATAAATGTTGACCCCAGTTGAGACATCTGAAATAAGTATAAAATCCAGAGCTGGGCAACTAAATAAACATAGACCTGACTCGAAGGTAATATTGACCAGTGACCAAACCCTGTATACAGGCCCCATTTCTTAAAGAAATGCAGCCCCCCACTTAATATATACATGTATACAGACCAGGAACCCCATTTGTACAGACCTAAGCAAAGCCTTACAGTGGTCAGCATCAGAATACTTTCTGCAATATGGCCCAGGAGGTGCAGAACCCTAAAGAGGTAAGAATAGTTTCTAAAACATCTGGGAGATTGGCCTCCCCTTCTGGGAGTTTAGGAGATCACCTCTTTTTCCAGGAGTCTCCCAGACACTCTTGGACAGCGACCAAGTAGGATTATGTATCACTTTTATGTCAATTAAAACTTGTTGACATTAGAAAGTGCCTTGTTCATTATCCTTATTGGTCACACTGCTCAAGATATGCAAGTGAAATTGCTCCTAAATACCCTTGACATCCTTAGTTCATGTCATGACTTTTGCAGGAAATGTACCTGTCATATGACAGAAAAAATAATGCTCACTAGCTCATGCAGATGCTTTACATGTCTTTCTTTCTTATCTGTCTATATTCTGTATTTAATTGGAGATTGCAGAAAAAAAGAGAGATAGAGATGGCGCTTTATAGTGCCGATTATCAGGGAAAACAAGGGGGGGGTAGCACAAAAAGTATTGGACCTGCTCACCTTTGCAGGTTGCACAAACACAGACACCACACTGATTAACATTTTGGCAGGTCTCCGGTTCGGTGTGTCGGGAGCAGCTGGCCATCGGTCCCGTCGAGGACAGTGTGGAATGCAGGAGAACAGATTGTGGATACGTGGAGATCTCAACAGGGATTTCCTTTCTTTCCAGTGGAAAAATCCTACTTCGGCAGGTAGCGCTACACTGGCGTGATGACAGGGGAGTCAGGTGTACAGTAGTGGTACTTTTTATTACAGGTGTAGACAATGCGTTTCGGTGGAGCTCCCTCCTTCTTTAGGTCTTAGTTCACTAAGATGTAACCACTATGGATAGTGGCTGCAGTACCTGAAATGCAAATAAACTTAGTAAGCTTTTACTGAAGACTGAAATTGTGATCACATCATCAGCAGCCATTTCATGAGAAATGATTCAGCATTGGTGGAAACTCCAGTCACATGATTGTGATATCACACAGGTCTTAAATCTCCTCAGCCGACCACAAGCCCAACCAGGGAAAGGATGTGCTTCTAGCTGTGAGAGGCTGCATCACAGAGACAGCACCTGTTAATAGAAAGATACCTGCTGGCTGCACTGAGGGACAAAAACTAAGTCCAGACATCTGGTGAACGCAGTCAGAAGACTCTGAGGTCAAGCAGCGGCCATTACCCAGCTTAGCCTTTTTCAGTGACGCTGCAGGAGCAGGACTTATAAGGGACCCATCTCTCTTATGGGCGCCAACGGCTATTAGGGCACAGACAAGTGGGTGGGCCACAGGTTTGCAAGTGGGTGGAATAGGAACGTCCGCATTACATCGTTTTTTTTTCCTGTCATACCATTGTTATTGTACTTTTTATGTCTGATTGTTCACTTGTGTTTTCCTATATATAGTTAGTTCCAGTTAGGCTGTGTCAGTCTCTTTGTGTCCTGTATGTTACCAGAGGGGCCCCACAACCCTACCCAAGATGCTTCACTGGGTGGAGGCACTACTGCAAACATGTACCCCAGGTCCCAGATAGCAGAGGCACAGGATCCGCTTGTTGGGCGTAGTGAGGTAACTAGGGTAAGGGACCCTCGAGGCGTTAAGGGACATCCACCCCAACACCCCGCTACACAGATAACATTTTTTATGAAGAATATTAAAGATTTTTATATTTTGCAAGATGTACAACTTATAAAATGTTTTTGAATCTGATTGTGCCTATTTTAATGAATTTCCTTTGATATGTCCCTGCCACATCTTGCATTCAGAAGTCTAGCAAGGTTAAAGCAAAGATGCTGGTGAATGATGAGGAAGACATTCCTAGTAAAAACATCAGAAATTCATGCCCACAGCCCTGTCTAGGCTTAGAAAATGCAGACATGTAAGACAAGTACACTTCTTTGGCTTGATGTAATGAATAATGTAGGAGCTAACCGAATGTTTGTGATTGTCTATAGAGGTTAACAGTGACAGTTTTTTTTTTTTATAGAAAAATACTGTATTATTTTATTTATGGGTACACAAGTGAACTGTTTATTATTAATTTATTAATGTCATGCAAGTTTGTATGCAAAAATGTAAGGGTTTTTGGTGGCACAATTTGTAGTTTTTATTGGTACCTTTTTGGGGGCTGCCAGGAAGCTATTTTGCTATATTTATGGCATTCATGGTGCAGTATGGACACCAATTTTGTTTATTTTTTAAGACGGATATTGTTTTACATAATCAATGGGAAAATGTCTTTTGAGCAATGCATGTTTTTAAACTGTTTTGGTCCAACTAGAACATTATAACTCGCATAATACACTGTAATACTTCTGTACTGTGCTGTATTGTGCCTCTTAAGATATAAGAGGATTTTTGATGATTGATGACACATATTTTCAACTGTCTCAACATTAAGATTGCAACACCAAGAACGACAAGCCTTAGGGTAGGATCAGACATGCCATATTTTGCTGCCTATTTCCTGCTGCATATTTTCTTACCAATTAAAGTCAATGGGTAAGAAATACACAGCTTGTTTTGTCACCCATTGACTTCAAAAGGTAGATAAATATTCAATAGCAAATACGCAGCAAAATACGTGTGACCCTACCCTTAAAGGGGTATTCCAGGAATTGTTTTTATTTGACTGTGCTACAAAGGCTGTAAAATTAGTGTAATTTATAATATAGTGTCTATACCTCAGGTTTTCCCAGGTTGCAGTGCGGCCTGGGACATTACATCAATAGTCAAGTGTTGAAAGGAGGCTTGTCTGCTTCAATAGGTGGAGCAACTGCTGGGTTGGAAGTAGATAATTCTCCACAGGGCTGGGGAGAACTGTAGTTTCATGTACAGCACTGCAAAGGGTGGGGTACCTGATGTGTGAGAGGGAGAAAAGTGACCTCACACTTACAAACAAGAAATCCTGGGAGTTAGAGCGTGAGAACTCCAACAGGAAATATCCATTTTGCAAAAATAAAAGGAGCAGTGTTATAGTGGACTCACAACACAGCCATTTAGCCCCGAAGACAAGCACTGATCCTTCCTAAGCATGTCCAATACTGTCTGGCAGGTAAGTACTAAAGTCACCTTATAGTGGATAACCCCTTTAATGTTAGACAAATCAAGGAAGCAGCAGGTGTCACTAACATCTGCAAATTATCCATGTTCTTAAGCACCTAGCTCCAATCTGTGGCATGTGGAGGGACTTTAAAGGGGTACTCCAATGGAAAACATTATTTTTAAATGAACTGGTGCCAGAAAGTTAAACAGATTTGTAAACTAAACAAGTATAGAGGGACTCGGCACCACCTGCTAGTAGCACTAGAGGATAATGATCTATACTTGGTATACTGTGTCTTCCCTTTCAACTGCTGGAGGGATTTCAGTGGTGCTCTACGTGTGCAGTAAAGTCCATTCAAAGCATGTGCATAGGAGATATAGAGAAACGGAGCAACTCACCACACCGACCCAGGTATTCTTTGCATGTGAAAAGTTATTCCAGGATTATCACCACGGAAGACAAGCAGGGGAGAGTGAACAAAGGACGCGGGGGTATCCTCTCGGTGACGGGCCGTTGGGTGCCGAAGCGCTTCGTCAGACCGGGATAGTGAGGTCACAGGAAGGGGAGTGCTTTTAAAACAGGTGATAACTCCTGACGCTGCAGGTAAGCCGCAGGTCATTGGTTCCTTACTTTAATATGTTAATACATTACAAAACAGTTAGTGCATAGTTAAAAGCAACTTCCTCTTGTATGAAACCAGTATTCATAGCACAGTATTCTCATAATAGAGCACCATACTCCTGTTTTTCATTGAGCCCTAGCGGGCCCGTGGCATCCATTCGGATGATCCATCTGGCTTCACTTCTCAGGATCTGTTGGTGCTTATTAACTCCTCTGGGGCATTTTCGATGTGTTCGATTCCTGCAAATTTGATCTCGTCAGGATTGCCATTGTGCTGTCCGCGCATGTGTGCGATAAGACGGGGTGCCCCTATACCTGTGGTTATTGATTTTAGGTGTTCCCTTACTCTATGGTAGAGGGGTCGAATAGTTTTCCCTACTTATTATCATCCACATGCGCAAATCAGACAATAGACTACGTAGCTTGTCTTACAGGAGATGAAATGTCTCAATTGGATGTCACATCCTCCTAACATGATTGTGTTACATTTCAAACAATTTTTGCATTGTTTACAAGAATTGCAAGCGAAGTTCCCTAATGGGCGAGAATCTGTCAACCAATTTGTTTTGGATTTCATATTTTTTCTTTTTTTATTGTAAAAATCCTGAATAGTTATGTTTTTACGGTGTGTAACTATTGGATTTGATTCTGTAAGGGTTTTTAAATCTTCGTCTTGCTGCACTATGTACCAATGTTTGTGAATTGCTTTCTTAATAATTTCGTTCATGTTGGTGTTTTTGAATGTGAATGCGAACCTATTATTGCTGTTTTTGTTTTTTTCGTGATTTTAGTAAAGTATTTCTAGGGATTTTTTCTACCGCCTGTCTGGCATCTGTTAATACTTACCTGGGTAACCCCATCTTAAAAGTCTGTCTTCCAGGGCGTCTGCTCGTTCCTTATATTTTTCAGCATTATTATTAATTCTCTTCAGTCTGATAAACTGACTTTTTGGGATCCCATTTTTTATGTGGGTGGGATGGGAGGAGGCATAGTGGAGAATTGAATTTCTGGATGTGGGTTTTCTAAACCCTGATGTGACAATACAATTGTCTATGATGTTAATCCCAGAAATTCGAGGGAGCTATTCCCAAAAGTGAAAGTAAATGTCATGTTCATGTCATTCTCATGATTTAGATAATGAACAAAATCTCCAAACTGTGCCTCTGTCCCATCCCACACTACAAAAATGTCGTCAACAAAGCGTAAAAAAAGTTTGATAAACTTAATGTAGGGGTTGCTAACAGAAAACACATACCTTGCCTCCAAGATGGCAAGGTATATGTTTGCAAATGAGCATGAGATGGGCTTGCCCATGGCCGTCCCAAGCCTTTGTTTGAACCACTGATCCTTGTAATTAAAACAATTATTACTTAAAATAAATGTAGTAGATTCTGTAACGAAATCGATAAGTGTTTGGGACTTGTCCGAAATTGTCAGGAACTGACGGAGAGCTTGTACACCCGCATTCTGTGGAATGCTGGTGTACAAGCTCTAAACGTCAATCGATGCCAAAGTGTAGGTGTTCTGCCAATGGAAGGAGTCGAGGACTGATATAAGTTCACCAGTATCCTTCAGGTAGGATGGTATGTGTGGAAGGAGTGGTGCAATGAGCCAGTCTATACACCCTGAAAGAAAAGATGTAGGGGACCCTATTCCGGCTACAATGGGTCGGCCGGGGGGAGGTGTTATGGCTTTATGTGTTTTGGGTAGGATATACCAGGTAGGGTTAGTTGGAGTTTCTGGTAATAGTTTCTCTGCTGTTTTTTCTGTGATTATATTGAAGTTAACAAATTTATGCAACAATGAGCATAAGTTTTCCATTATTTTTCGGGTAGGATCACTTTTTAACTTTTCATAGACGGTTATGTTTCCGAGCTGTGACTCAGCTTCGGAATCATAATCCTTTTTATACCATAGGACAACGGAGCCCCCTTTGTCAGCTCGGGACAGGACAATGTCCTCCCTTTCAGCTAGCATGTTTAGGGCTGCTTTTTCTCCTTTAGAGATATTGTGATTAACTGGGGGATATAACAAAGAATTCACATCCTGACTAACCGCTCTGTGGAATAAATCCACAGAGCTTCCTGGGAAAATAGGTGGATTGAAATGAGAGGGGTTTCCCCCTGGAAAGGGGTCTTCCCCTCCCATCCCAATACAGCTCAATCCATCCTCCTCCTCAGTAAGTGTCATAAGGGTGTGCATTACTTCCTCATCTTGTGCTGAATGCCCCGAGACTACTCTGAATCCAAATGGGCTTATTGCACATTTACTTTCCCCTTCTTTCTTTACTACGTTGTCTGGTCTTTTGCAACCTCTATTCTGTATTGCAAAATGCTTCTTTAGAGCTAATCTAAACTACTTCCATAAAAAAAATCTTAAAACTTCCAGTACTTATCAGCTGCTGTTATGATAGACAGAAAGTTATTTTCTTTTTGAATTTCTTTTCTGTCTGACCACAGTGCTCTCTGCTGACACCTCTGTCCATGTCAGGAACTGTCCAGAGCAGGAGAGGTTTTCTATGGGGATTTGCTCTTACTCTGGACAGTTCCTGACATGGACAGAGGTGTCAGAAGAGAGAACTGTGATCAGGCAGAAAGGAAATTCAAAAATGATCCTGTGGAACATAACAGCAGCTGACAAGGACTGGAAGGATTAAGATTTTTTAATAGAAGTAATTTACAAATCTGTTTAACTTTCTGGCACCAGTTTATTTAATAAAAACATTTTTCCAGTGGAGTACCCATTTAATGGTATAAAAACCAGATCAAAAGGCAATTTTTTCAGCCACATGAAACCTCCATACAGTATTATTGTGGGATGCCTCCTGTTCGTCCATGTGCCAGTTATCCCCACTTGTTGCAAACTAAAAGGAACAGAATCATGGAACTGGGAGACTTTATCACTCCAGCAGATCTCTACATGTGTAGGCCAGGATATCAGCATTGATTAATGTTGTATGTCCCAGTGATGAACTGGAATGACAACAAGAGGTGCACAGTGGTAAACCAATGCACGGATAGATCGTCGGATTAGAAGATTGGTGCATAGTGATCCATTTTACTGTGGTTAAAAATGAATGTCACATACCAAGCCTAGGGCGTCAAACGGTGTCTACACAAACCATCAGAAGGAGCTTGCATGATATTTGGCTACAAGCCAGATTTCCATCTACAAGTGTCCCATTGACTTGACCCTCAAAAAGGCTATCATGGTACAGAACAAGATGGATATGGAAGCTGGAATGAAGGTCTATCCTCTTCAGCAATGATTCTTGATTTTGTCTCGGATCCAGTGATTGGTCTGGAGACCATGTGAACAACACCATGAAAAGGCCTTCACACCGGTCCTACTCCCAGTGTGGGCTAGCATAATGTACAGCAGCAGGAGTTTTATAGACTTCATTCCAAGTACACTAACAGCTTGTCATTACATTGATCTGGTCCTGAAACCAATGAAACAGCAATTTCTCCAAAGTATCCCAGATGCTGTTTCTTAACATTACAATGCCAGCTCATGCTGCTGTGAGCCAGCAACCTCATTGGTAACATGCCAAGGCAAGTAAGTGTGTGTATTTCCAAGCGTGGTGCTCATGCTTGATACTGAATAAATCTAAATGTTTTGAATATTTAGTTTCTATTTTTATATAATTAGCATATAATTAACATGTCTATGCATTCTGTGATTTCCATAATTCCACAGGTTCTCCTTCTCGATATTAAAATTTCAATGTAGAGGAGTGCATATAGTTGTATTCATTGCCAAACTGTCTAGTGTACATCCTGTAATGGCCTTCCTATTCCTGTTGTACATTCTAGATGGGAATTCCACCAACTCTATCCCCCCCCTATAATGTTTTGGCTATAACCCTGACCACTACACCCATAGGAGCCTCTCACATAGAGGGATATGTGGTTGGCTGGATTCCCAGCTAGATTGTACAGCAGAAACATGATGTTCTTTACAGTATGTATACTAGACAGGAAATGGGGCAATGAAGAGAACAGAGCAGATAGTTTGCATCAGAAGCAGAGGAAATAGATTAAAAAGACAACTAAAAGGTAGTAAAATAACTTTATTTACCTATATGTGTTCATTTATGGGAGAGTTGAAAATATATTTCATCATCAGAAAGCCCCTTTAAGGACTCCCTCACAACTATGGACTCCTAATAGGAATGCTAAAATTGAAAGAGTACCAGTTATATCCCATATTTCTGTTGCTCACTTGGTTTTTCATTGGGTGCTTTAGAGGAAGCATGTCCTCACTCTGCATAACTCATATTACTCCCTGAGTATTCTGTGCTGTGCTGGATCTCTTCATCCAATCACTGCAGGCAGCTCTATAACCCCCTCCTCTCTGTTTTCAGACAGGAGTCTGATAGGACAGGAGTGATCACCGAGAAGTGCTAGTTTCACCTTCAATTACTGGACTTTGTCTAAGCCTGTGCTTTAGCTTGATCACAAATGATGCTACAGCCGAAAAATATTATGTTCTGCATGGTATGGGGACCCCTAGTGGTTAGTTTATATAAGCCATGATTTCTGTAAAAAGGAAATAAAAATTTCTTATGAAGTACATTAGAAAAGTTAATGTTTTGCCAAAATGTACATCACGTAAAAAAGTTTTTGAATCTGACAGTGCCTATTGAAGGCTTTTATTTAGCCTCCAGCTTTCAGAACCACCCATCAGCACCCAGCTATCACTTCAGATGAGGGAGTCCTCTTTCTCTGTCTAACCACTTAGATGCCGTGGTCATTAGAGCCATTAGCAATTAAGTAGTTAAACAGCCTTAAAGAGTTATCAATGATTTCTGCCATTACAGCGATGTGTCAGTCATAATAATATGCTTCTTATTACTAGCGCTACATTTAGAAAGAAAGCTTAATGTCTCTGTAGAAATGATAGAACAGTAATCAAACTAACAGCCAAGTACAGACAGTAATACAATTGTATACACATGTGCATTATAGATTATTATTGATATTGTTACCACTGCAATAGTCAACCGGCAGTAGACTCCATCTCTTGTGCTCTTTTGAACTGTGTATTTGTAACAGACCTTTTTTAATTCTTCTTATTGAAAGGAAAAGGTCCCTGTCTGGAGAAGAAAAGCCACGCGGGTTACATAATTGGCTCCGTTGTGAGACCGTCGGCTTGGAAATGGACCCAAAGGTAAGATAGGTCACCGCTATTATTCCAGTAGCCCTGACACAAAGGAGACGCTATCCTCACATTTATTATACATTGGCAGAATGTTAAAGCCTTTACCTAGTATAATCCTCTAGGAAGAATCATCATCTCTGAATAATTTGAGGGCTAATGAGTTTTTAATGAAGGAATTCAGTTCCAGCTGATTCTTGAGGTAATTTGCATTAAATATTTAATGAACAGTTTCTATGGGTTTTTCTATACATCTGTCAGTAGCTATAACAAGAAGGTTGGGGGAGGGAGAGTGGATATGTACAAAGCAAAGGCGTTTATGACCGGGTTATTAAATACAGAATAGTCCATATTGCTGACTGATACAGAGGGAGAGAGGGCCCTGCCCGCAAGGGCTAACAATCTACAAGATTAGCAATGCTATTGATATTGCTGCAACAGCTGGATCGATCTTCATAAGGTATATATTGTTATAATCATAATCACACATACTATAAACCTGTGTATTCAGTTTAGTGCGAGTGATCCATCTGTCAGATTCCCTTTAAGGCTGGGTTCACACTACGTTTTTGCCATACTGTTTTTGCCATACTGTTTTGCCATACCGTTTTTGCCATACGTTTTTGCCATACTGGATGGAACAGTATGGAAAAAAGTAAACTGTATGCATTTTTAAACAGTATACTGTTTTTAAAAGTGCATACAGTTCCGTCAGTTTTTATAAAAAAAAAAAACATACGTTTTTGAAAATGTTGTCCATTTTTAATGGGAGGGGTCTTGGGTGGGGACTTTAGGATTCAAATGCGGATGTGCAAAGTAAAAACGTATATGTTTTTCCCATATGGAACCGTATACATGTGCGTTTCCCATTAACGTCCATGTAAAAAAAAACGTATGCGTTTGCAGTACGGTTTTTAAACCGGAGTCAAAACCATGGTTGATCACGATTTTGTCTCCGGTTTAAAAACCGTACTGCAACCGCATACGTTTTTTTTTAACATGGACGTCAATGGGAAACGCACATGTATACGGTTCCATACAGGAACCAAGACCCCTCCCATTAAAAATGGACAACATTTTCAAAAATTTATGGGTTTTTTTTCTATAAAAACTGACGGAACTGTATGCACTTTTAAAAACAGTATACTGTTTAAAAACGCATACGGCTTACTTTTTTCCATACTGTTCCATCCATTTTTTTGCCATACGGTTTTCTTTAGAAAAATGGATTGAAAACAGTATGGCAAAAACGTAGTGTGAACCCAGCCTAACCCCTGCCTGCCCCAGGATGTATGTATACATCCCAGTTGCTGACATGTTTGCGCAACTGAACGTATGCATACGTCCTGGCGAGATTGCGGGTGGGACCGGGCTGTTAATCACAGAATCCCACTGCATCTGCCAAGATCGGGATCGTGTTGGTCTCGGCAGCATTAACCCCATAGATGCCATGATCAGTCATGATCACAGAATCTATGGGATTGAAAGGGGGATGGGAATTTGATTGCGGGATCCCGTTGTTTGCCATGACAGCAGGAAGCCAGCTTATGGCCTCCTGTCTGCCTAGTATGGCAGCCTGTGAGGTCCAGCCATAGGCTGTTTCGCACAGGCTGTTAGTCAGTGTAGTACTGACTGTTATACTGTGCTGCAGTACAGATGTACTGCAGCATAGTATAACCTGTAAAATATAAAAAATAAAAGTTTTTTTCAATAAATTAATAAAGTGTAAAAAAAATAAAATAAATGTCCAGTTCGCAATAAAACCCTATATTATCACCCCCCCCCCCTAAAAAAATGCTCACACCTATACATAATAGGTATTGCCACATTTGTAATGGCGTGAACAATAAAATGCTAATGTATGTTATCCCTCACAGTGAACGCTGTAAAAAAAAAAAAGCTAAAAAAGTTTTTGGGTCCAAAACGTGAACAAAAAAATATCTAAAGGTAGCAAAAATGGTACCAAAAAAGTACAGCTCATCCTGCAGAAAATAAACCATCACACAATGGTGTTGGCCGAAAAAATAAAAAGTTATGGCTGTCAGAACATGGCAACACAGAAAAGGGAAAAAAAGGATTTTGCTGTGGAAAACCCCCAAAAAACATAAAAAGCTATATAAATTGGGTAACACCATAATCGTTTCTACCCACAGAGTAAAAATAACATAATTTTTTTGCAAAAATGCTGCAAAAATCAACAAAGATTTACCATTAATATAAAATACAGTATTTCATGAAAAAACTATCTCAGAATCACGTTGCTACGTAAAAGCATGTCAGAGGTATTACCACCAATTTGAAAAATTGGGCCTGGTCATTAAGGTAAAATCAGGCGGCCTCCTTAAGGGGTTAAAGCTCCCATTGGCGATTTTCTGCAGAATTTACAAATGGAACCCATCATTTCACCGCAGCAGTCTCCCATTGTCTTCAATGGGATTCTGCTGCACTATGGGCTCAGCTAAAAAAATTTACATGTTCATTCTTTCTGTGGAATCTTCTTGGATATGCATTGCCGTCAATGGAGATGGTGGATTTTCAATCAGCACCTACCGCACACAGAATGCTCGTCAAGAATTTTTGTCAGGTGGATATTATGCTGTGTGAATAAGCCCTTAGTTGCAGTGTGTGGGGTCAGACAAGAACTAGGAGGTGTCTATGGTCTGAGCCAATCACACACTGAACTTCTCTCTGCTCACAGAGCAGGAGGGTGGGGCTGCTCTCAGAGAGGGGGCTGGATTGCAGAGTAGAACTGCAATGAATGCTGGGAGATGTAGGCAAGGTGAGAGAAAGATGGCAAAGTATATCAAGCAGCCAAAGAAGGCAACATAAAACATATCCATTTAGTTTGGTGGCTTTGGAGCACACATATATATAGTGCATAGTGAAAGTATTCGGCCCCCTTGAACTTTTCGACCTTTTGCCACATTTCAGGCTTCAAACTTAAAGATATAAAACAGTAATTTTTTGTGAAGAATCAACAACAAGTGGGACACAATCAGGAAGTGGAACGAAATTTATTGGATATTTCAAACTTTGTTAACAAATAAAAATCTGAAAAATTGGGTGTGCAAAATTATGCAGCCCCCTTAAGTTAATACTTTGTAGCGCCACCTTTTGCTGCGATTACAGCTGTAACTCGCTTGGGGTATGTCTATCAGTTTTGCACATCGAGAGACTGACATTTTTGCCCATTCCTCCTTGCAAAACAGCTCGAGCTCAGTGAGGTTGGATGGAGAGCGTTTGTGAACAGCAGTTGTCAGTTCTTTCCACAGATTCTCGATTGGATTCAGGTCTGGACTTTGACTTGGCCATTCTAACACCTGGATATGTTTATTTGTGAACCATTCCATTGTAGATTTTGCTTTATGTTTTGGATCATTGTCTAGTTGGAAGACAAATCTCCGTCCCAGTCTTTTGCAGACTCCATCAGGTTTTCTTCCAGAATGGTCCTGTATTTGTCTCCATCCAACTTCCCATCAATTTTAACCATCTTCCATGTCCCTGCAGAAGAAAAGCAGGCCCAAACCATGATGCTGCCACCACCATGTTTGACAGTGGGGATGGTGTGTTCAGGGTGATGAGCTGTGTTGCTTTTACGCCAAACATAACGTTTTGCATTGTTGCCAAAAAGTTCGATTTTGGTTTCCTCTGACCAGAGCACCTTCTTCCACATGTTTGGTGTGTCTCCCAGGTGGCTTGTGGCAAACTTTAAACAACACTTTATGGATATCTTTAAGAAATGGCTTTCTTCTTGCCACTCTTCCATAAAGGCCAGATTTGTGCAGTATACGACTGATCGTTGTCCTATGGACAGAGTCTCCCACCTCAGCAGTAAACCTCTGCAGTTCATCCAGAGTGATCATGGGCCTCTTGGCTGCATCTCTGATCAGTCTTCTCCTTGTATGACCTGAAAGTTTAGAGGGACGGCCAGGTCTTCGTAGATTTGCAGTGGACTGATACTCCTTCCATTTCAATATTATCGCTTGCACAGTGCTCCTTGGGATGCTTAAAGCTTGGGAAATCTTTTTGTTTCCAAATCTGGCTTTAAACTTCTCCACAACAGTATCTCAGACCTGCCTGGTGTGTTCCTTGTTCTTCATGATGCTCTCTGCACTTTAAACGGACCTCTGAGACTATCACAGTGCAGGTGCAGTTATACAGAGACTTGATTACACACAGGTGGATTCTATATATCATCATTAGTCATTTAGGTCAACATTGGATCATTCAGAGATCCTCACTGAACTTCTGGAGAGAGTTTGATGCACTGAAAGTAAAGGGGCTGAATAATTTTGCACGCCCAATTTTTCAGTTTTTTATTTGTTAGCAAAGTTTGAAATAACCAATAAATTTCGTTCCACTTCATGATTGTGTCCCACTTCTCAAAAAATTACAGTTTTATATCTTTACATTTGAAGCCTGAAATGTGGCAAAAGGTCAAGTTCAAGGGGAGGGGGGCGAATACTTTCACTATGCACTGTAGATATATATATATATATATATATATATATGTTGTATATATATATATATATATATATATATTTGTATTTCCCTGGAGTGCCCCTTTTGAGGATATTTAAAAAGCCACTCAAACACTGCTTACTGTGTAACTCTTAAGACTTACAGCGTTATGCTGTATGTTCAGCCATCAAATGTCCTTCTTCAAGTATTCCTGAAAGGAATGTCAGTACCAATGACATCAGGAGCTCTTGGATGGGTCCTGTATAAGGCCTTGGATTCCAAAGTCAGTGAATCGAACCATATCACTATATACATCAGCTGTGTGCACATACTACCTAAATAATAGGTTTTACTAAGGTTTATAACATTATTTATAAATATATACAGTGTGCTTGCATTGAAATTCTTGCTGCCATTCATTCACTCATACACAGATGATCATATCACCAAATAATTTCATCTTGGACTAAATGTTTCTGAGAAATAAATTATGACAAAAACACATTCAGAAAGAAAATCATAATTTTTTGCTTTTGATTTTATTCTGTTTTGGCTTTGACTCTCCTGGATCAGCTACTGCTTTATATGTGTCTGTTGTACAGCAATGATTACTGGTGTGGCGTAATTGCTCTATTCCTCACTGGCTTGCTATGAGGGCAGAATATGAAATGTGTTCAATATGTCTTATCAGCCATTTCAGGTTAGGGATAGGAATGTAATGTGGGAATATTCTAGCGCAGCTCATGGCAGTTTGTACCATACGATACAATACATTTTGTAGTGGGGTAACTATGGCATGTAATAATATAGTGCGCATTTAAAGGGGTACTCCGGTGGAAAACTTTTTTTCTTTTTTCTTTTTTAAATCAACTGTTGCCAGAAAGTTAAACAGATTTGTAAATTACTTCTATTAAAAAAATCTTAATCCGTCCAGTACTTATTAGCTGCTGAATACTACAGAGGAAATTATTTTCTTTTTGGAACACAGAGCTCTCTGCTGACATCACAAGCACAGTGCTCTTTTCTGACATCTCTGTCCATTTTAAGAACTGTCCAGAGGAGGAGAAAATCCCCATAGCAAACATATGCTGCTCGGGTCAGTTCATAAAATGGACCGAAATGTCAGCAGAGAGCACTGTGCTCCAAAATGAAATGAATTTCCTCTGTAATATTCAGCAGCTAATAAGTAATGGAAGGATTAAGATTTTTTAATAGAAGAAATTTTCAAATCTGTTTAACTTTCTGGCACAGTTACCAATGCTAGTACAACAGAATACAAAAAAAAAAAAAACGCGTAAAGTGAATGTCCAGCCCTTTATATGATTTAGTTTATTTTTTAACACAATCTATTTTATATCATTAGGTTAAAGTATTGTGCACAGCTAATGCGAAATGCAATTACCTTTATATTTTAATAATACGCTGTACTGTAGATGTGGGATCCATACATCCCATGCCCCTTGTTGTGTTTATTCCCCATTTTAAATGGTTACAGACACCACCCCTGTCCAGCAGGATCTACTCTCTGCTTTTCTATCAGCCTGGCTTAGTTCTCATAAGGATACCTCAGTAAAAAATGTGCAGATGTTCGCAACTTTGCCTACTCTGCCACTATATAGAACTGGGCATATGCATTAGCCCTGGAGCTGCCTTATTTTCCTGTACTTGGTACATTATCGTAGAGCAGATAGAGGCACTGAATGGAGGTCATGAGGGCCATGACTGACATGGCATCTGGGTCCACTTCCAGGTCAGTTCAAAGTTTATAAATACAATCAATTTCACTGCTTCTATTTGCAGCTACGGTCACCAGTTGTATCTTATTAATTCTGAACCTTGACCTTAAAGGGGTACTCCGGTCCTGAGACATCTTATCCTGTATCCAAAGGATAGGGGATAAGATGTCTCACCGCGGGGGGTCCTGCCGCTGGGGACCCCCGCAATCTTGTATTCGCCACCCAACCATAGACTTGCTGTCACACCCCCTCCCATAGACTTGCATAGCGGGGGCGGGGGGTGACGTCACACAGGGGCGGAGTCGTGACGTTGCGATACTCCAGCCCCGTGGTCGCCACTCGGCTGTTTGTGAGCTGGCACCGTGGCGTGCAGCTCAAACAGGTGGGTGGCGAATACAAGATTGCGGGGGTCCCCAGTGGCGGTGAGACATCTTATCCCCTATCCTTTGGAGTACCCCTTTAAAAGTCAATATATCTGTCACATCGTTATTAGAGGTAACTCATGGGCAGAAACTTAGTACATGAGAGTTAGACCTACAGATGTCACCTTACGGGTTTATCTCTTAGGAGGAGATTCTTGGTATTCCGGGCTTTATTATGTTCCCACAGCTTGCTGCAGCAGGCACATGGTTTGTTTAATATATGTATATGTATATGTATATATATATATATATATATATATATATATATATATATATATCTCCTGTGGATTTATCTAAAGGTAAAAAGTTTGCCATTGTGTCACTATTAGTCAGAGTATGAGGCTAGATGCCCTCTTAGGGTCTATGCACTGTCACGATGCCGGCTGGCAGGTAGTGGATCCTCTGTGCCAGAGAGGGATTGGCGTGGACCGTGCTAGTGGACCGGTTCTAAGCCACTACTGGTTTTCACCAGAGCCCGCCGCAAAGCGGGATGGTCTTGCTGCGGCGGTAGTGACCAGGTCGTATCCACTAGCAACGGCTCACCTCTCTGGCTGCTGAAGATAGGCGCGGTACAAGGGAGTAGGCAAAAGCAAGGTCGGACGTAGCAGAAGGTCGGGGCAGGCAGCAAGGATCGTAGTCAGGGGCAACGGCAGAAGGTCTGGAAACACAGGCAAGGAACACACAAGGAACGCTTTCACTGGCACTAAGGCAACAAGATCCGGCAAGGGAGTGCAGGGGAAGTGAGGTGATATAGGGAAGTGCACAGGTGAACACACTAATTGGAACCACTGCGCCAATCAGCGGCGCAGTGGCCCTTTAAATCGCAGAGACCCGGCGCGCGCGCGCCCTAGGGAGCGGGGCCGCGCGCGCCGGGACAGAACAGACGGAGAGCGAGTGAGGTAGGGGAGCCGGGGTGCGCATCGCGAGCGGGCGCTACCCGCATCGCGAATCGCATCCCGGCTGGCAGCGGAATCGCAGCGCCCCGGGTCAGAGGACGTGACCGGAGCGCTGCCGCGGGGAGAGTGAAGCGAGCGCTCCGGGGAGGAGCGGGGACCCGGAGCGCTCGGCGTAACAGTACCCCCCCCCTTGGGTCTCCCCCTCTTCTTAGAGCCTGAGAACCTGAGGAGCAGACTTTTGTCTAGGATGTTGTCCTCAGGTTCCCAGGATCTCTCTTCAGGACCACAACCCTCCCAGTCCACTAAAAAAAAATTTTTCCCTCTGACCTTTTTGGCAGCTAAAATTTCTTTGACCGAGAAGATGTCCGAGGAGCCGGAAACAGGAGTGGGAGGAACAGATTTGGGAGAAAAACGGTTGAGGATGAGTGGTTTGAGAAGAGAGACGTGAAAGGCATTAGGGATACGAAGAGAGGGAGGAAGAAGAAGTTTATAAGAGACAGGATTAATTTGACACAAAATTTTGAAAGGACCAAGATAGCGTGGTCCCAACTTGTAGCTAGGGACACGGAAGCGGACATATTTAGCGGAGAGCCATACCTTGTCTCCAGGGGAAAAAACGGGGGGAGCTCTTCTTTTCTTATCCGCGAACTTCTTCATGCGTGATGAAGCCTGTAAGAGAGAATTTTGGGTCTCTCTCCATATGATGGAAAGGTCACGAGAAATTTCATCCACAGCGGGCAGACCAGAGGGCAAGGGAGTAGGGAGGGGGGGAAGAGGGTGACGGCCGTACACCACGAAAAATGGGGATTTGGAGGAAGACTCAGAGACCCTGAAGTTATACGAGAATTCGGCCCATGGGAGGAGATCTGCCCAGTCATCCTGGCGGGAGGAAACAAAATGTCGCAAATAATCACCCAAGATCTGGTTAATCCTTTCTACTTGTCCATTGGACTGGGGATGATATGCAGAAGAAAAATTTAATTTAATCTTGAGTTGTTTACAGAGAGCCCTCCAGAATTTAGACACGAATTGGATGCCTCTATCCGAGACAATCTGCGTAGGCAACCCGTGAAGACGAAAAATGTGTACAAAAAATTGTTTAGCCAACTGAGGCGCAGAAGGAAGACCAGGAAGAGGGATGAAATGTGCCATTTTGGAGAATCGATCAACGACCACCCAGATAACAGTGTTGCCACGGGAAGGGGGTAAATCAGTAATAAAATCCATACCAATCAGAGACCAAGGCTGTTCGGGGACAGGCAGAGGATGAAGAAAACCAGCGGGCTTCTGGCGAGGAGTCTTATCCCGGGCACAGATAGTGCAGGCTCGCACAAAGTCCACAACATCCGTCTCCAGAGTCGGCCACCAATAGAAGCGGGAGATGAGTTGCACAGATTTCTTGATACCCGCATGACCTGCGAGATGGGAGGAGTGACCCCATTTGAGGATTCCGAGGCGTTGGCGAGGAGAAACAAAGGTCTTTCCTGGAGGAGTCTGCCTGATGGAGGCAGGAGAAGTGGAGATCAGGCAGTCAGGTGGAATGATGTGTTGCGGAGAGAGTTCAACTTCTGAGGCATCCGAGGAACGAGAGAGAGCATCGGCCCTAATGTTCTTATCGGCAGGACGAAAGTGAATCTCAAAATTAAATCGGGCAAAGAACAGAGACCACCGGGCCTGGCGAGGATTCAGCCGTTGGGCAGACTGGAGGTAGGAGAGGTTCTTGTGGTCGGTGTAGATAATAACAGGAGAACTTGATCCCTCCAGCAGATGCCTCCATTCCTCAAGTGCTAATTTAATGGCTAGAAGCTCTCGATCCCCGATGGAGTAGTTCCTCTCCGCTGGAGAGAAGGTCCTAGAGAAAAAACCACAAGTGACAGCATGCCCGGAAGAATTTTTTTGTAGAAGAACAGCTCCAGCTCCCACTGAGGAGGCATCAACCTCCAATAGGAAGGGTTTGGAAGGGTCAGGTCTGGAGAGGACGGGAGCCGAAGAAAAGGCAGACTTGAGTCGTTTAAAGGCGTCTTCTGCTTGAGGAGGCCAGGACTTGGGATCAGCATTTTTTTTGGTTAAAGCCACGATAGGAGCCACAATGGTAGAAAAATGTGGAATAAATTGCCTGTAATAATTGGCGAACCCCAAAAAGCGTTGGATAGCACGGAGTCCGGAGGGGCGTGGCCAATCTAAGACGGCAGAGAGTTTGTCTGGATCCATCTGTAGTCCCTGGCCAGAGACCAAATATCCTAGAAAAGGAAGAGATTGGCATTCAAACAGACATTTCTCAATTTTGGCATAGAGTTGGTTGTCACGAAGTCTCTGAAGAACCATACGGACATGCTGGCGGTGTTCTTCTAGATTGGCAGAAAAAATTAGGATATCGTCCAGATATACAACAACACAGGAGTATAACAGATCACGAAAAATTTCATTGACAAAGTCTTGGAAGACGGCAGGGGCGTTGCACAGTCCAAAGGGCATGACCAGATACTCAAAGTGTCCATCTCTGGTGTTAAATGCCGTTTTCCACTCGTCCCCCTCTCTGATGCGGATGAGGTTATAGGCGCCTCTTAAGTCCAATTTAGTGAAGATGTGGGCACCTTGGAGGCGATCAAAGAGTTCAGAGATGAGGGGTAAGGGGTAGCGGTTCTTAACCGTGATTTTATTAAGACCGCGGTAGTCAATGCAAGGACGTAGGGAGCCATCTTTTTTGGACACAAAGAAAAATCCGGCTCCGGCAGGAGAGGAGGATTTACGGATAAAGCCCTTTTTTAGATTCTCCTGGACGTATTCGGACATGGCAAGAGTCTCTGGGGCAGAGAGAGGATAAATTCTGCCCCGGGGTGGAGTAGTGCCCGGGAGGAGGTCGATAGGGCAATCATAAGGCCTGTGAGGAGGTAGAGTCTCAGCTTGTTTTTTGCAGAAAACATCCGCGAAGTCCATATAGGCCTTAGGGAGACCGGTTACTGGAGGAACCACAGAGTTACGGCAAGGGTTACTGGGAACCGGTTTTAGACAGTTCTTGGAACAAGAGGACCCCCAACTCTTGATCTCCCCAGTGGACCAATCCAGGGTAGGGGAATGAAGTTGAAGCCAGGGAAGTCCAAGGAGAATTTCCGAGGTGCAATTGGGGAGGACCAAAAGTTCAATCCTCTCATGATGAGATCCGATGCTCATAAGAAGGGGCTCCGTGCGGAAACGTATGGTACAGTCCAATCTTTCATTATTTACACAATTGATGTAGAGGGGTCTGGCGAGACTGGTCACCGGGATGTTGAACCTGTTGACGAGAGAGGCCAAAATAAAATTTCCTGCAGATCCAGAGTCCAAGAAGGCCACTGTAGAGAAGGAGAAGGCAGAGGCAGACATCCGCACAGGCACAGTAAGACGTGGAGAAGCAGAGTAGACATCAAGGACTGTCTCACCTTTGTGCGGAGTCAGCGTACGTCTTTCCAGGCGGGGAGGACGGATAGGACAATCTCTCAGGAAGTGTTCGGTACTAGCACAGTACAGGCAGAGGTTCTCCATACGGCGTCGTGTCCTCTCTTGAGGTGTCAGGCGAGACCGGTCGACCTGCATAGCCTCCACGGCGGGAGGCACAGGAACAGATTGCAGGGGACCAGAGGAGAGAGGAGCCGAGGAGAAGAAACGCCTCGTGCGAACAGAGTCCATATCTTGGCGGAGTTCCTGACGCCTTTCGGAAAAACGCATGTCAATGCGAGTGGCTAGGTGAATAAGTTCATGTAGATTAGCAGGAATTTCTCGTGCGGCCAGAACATCTTTAATGTTGCTGGATAGGCCTTTTTTGAAGGTCGCGCAGAGGGCCTCATTATTCCAGGACAATTCTGAAGCAAGAGTACGGAATTGTACGGCATACTCGCCAACGGAAGAATTACCCTGGACCAGGTTCAACAGGGCAGTCTCAGCAGAAGAGGCTCGGGCAGGTTCCTCAAAGACACTTCGGATTTCCGAGAAGAAGGAGTGTACAGAGGCAGTGACGGGGTCATTGCGGTCCCAGAGCGGTGTGGCCCATGACAGGGCTTTTCCGGACAGAAGGCTGACTACGAAAGCCACCTTAGACCTTTCAGTGGGAAACAGGTCCGACATCATCTCCAGATGCAGGGAACATTGGGAAAGAAAGCCACGGCAAAACTTAGAGTCCCCATCAAATTTATCCGGCAAGGATAAGCGTATCCCAGGAGCGGCCACTCGCTGCGGAGGAGGTGCAGGAGCTGGCGGAGGAGATGACTGCTGAAGCTGTGGTAGTAATTGTTGTAGCATAACGGTCAGTTGAGACAGCTGTTGGCCTTGTTGCGCTATCTGTTGTGACTGCTGGGCGACCACCGTGGTGAGGTCAGCGACAACTGGCAGAGGAACTTCAGCGGGATCCATGGCCGGATCTACTGTCACGATGCCGGCTGGCAGGTAGTGGATCCTCTGTGCCAGAGAGGGATTGGCGTGGACCGTGCTAGTGGACCGGTTCTAAGCCACTACTGGTTTTCACCAGAGCCCGCCGCAAAGCGGGATGGTCTTGCTGCGGCGGTAGTGACCAGGTCGTATCCACTAGCAACGGCTCACCTCTCTGGCTGCTGAAGATAGGCGCGGTACAAGGGAGTAGGCAAAAGCAAGGTCGGACGTAGCAGAAGGTCGGGGCAGGCAGCAAGGATCGTAGTCAGGGGCAACGGCAGAAGGTCTGGAAACACAGGCAAGGAACACACAAGGAACGCTTTCACTGGCACTAAGGCAACAAGATCCGGCAAGGGAGTGCAGGGGAAGTGAGGTGATATAGGGAAGTGCACAGGTGAACACACTAATTGGAACCACTGCGCCAATCAGCGGCGCAGTGGCCCTTTAAATCGCAGAGACCCGGCGCGCGCGCGCCCTAGGGAGCGGGGCCGCGCGCGCCGGGACAGAACAGACGGAGAGCGAGTGAGGTAGGGGAGCCGGGGTGCGCATCGCGAGCGGGCGCTACCCGCATCGCGAATCGCATCCCGGCTGGCAGCGGAATCGCAGCGCCCCGGGTCAGAGGACGTGACCGGAGCGCTGCCGCGGGGAGAGTGAAGCGAGCGCTCCGGGGAGGAGCGGGGACCCGGAGCGCTCGGCGTAACATGCACACATACAGTATCCTGCGCAGATGTGATGCACAAGTTTTTTATGCTGCAGATTTCAATGTAAAGTAAATGGCTGAACTCAGTTTATAATCCTGCATCAAATCTGAGCAGAATACTGTACGTGTGAAAATACCCTAAGGGTCTATTTAGACGTACAGTATCCTGCGCATATTTGATGCACAGGATTTGAAGCTGCAGATTTGATACTGCGTTCAGTCATTTAGCTTACAGTGAACTCTGCAGCATAAAAAACTGCATTTTCTAATCCTACACATAAAATATGCGCAGGATACTGTACATGTGAATACACCCTTAGTCTGTTTTTAGCTAAGCTCTTATTTGTCACAGTGTGTTAGCTCTAAAGCACTATTTTCTCAATATTTCTTGTTGCACGTGACCACAGCGGCCACTGATTGGCCACCGCAATCTTAATTGAGAGCTGAGTTACAGTATCCTAGCAGTGACAGGAGTCCTCCCCTGTCTCTGTATGACTGTGATGACCTCACTAATTCATGTCCTCAGCATACATAGAAAGCATACATGGGCTTTGATTGTGAAATATTTAGGAAATACTAGGAAAGGAATGAGAATGTGGGTACTTGCTCATCTTCTCCACCCTATGTGCCTAACATGGCCTTTTATTAACTCCACAACCTGGATGTTTACCATGGTGTCAAATACTCTCATCATACACACAAACATGAATAAAGTTTCTACATTTTATACTTTTCTTATCCTGTCTGTACTGCACTTCAGCTAAGAATCCACTTTTCACTTCTCTAGAGATAACTCTTACATGCTACAGTCATAGCAATAGTGATTTATCACTACTGGAATGTCAAAAACATAGATGAAAAAGATTTCGATCAGTCAGAAAAGACATTTTCACCCACAGACTCTTACCATACAAAATCATTTTTGTTATATGGCCACTTTCATGCGGTCATCATTTGGGAATATTTTTTCCTTGTATTATGGACACCACACCTGGACCTCTCATTGGTCATAAGAATTTGAGTTATGGTGCCCTAAATCTGGTATTGATGAACTACAGGAGGTTTGGGGTTGTATCTATCTAGTTGTATCTATCTAGCCATTTGGACGTGATGCTGGAACATACACACACACATACACACATACACACACATACATACACACACATACATACACACATACACACACACACACACACACATACACACATACACACATACACACACACACACACATACACACATACACACACATACATACACACACATACATACACACATACACACACACACACACACATACATAGGGGGAGATTTATCAAAACTTGTACAAAAGAAAAGTTGCCCAGTTTCCCATAGCAACCAATCAGATCGATTCTTTCATTTTGCAGAGGCCTTGTTAAAAATGAAAGTAGCGATCTGATTGGTTGCTATTGGCAACTGGGCAACTTTTCCTGTGGACAGATTTTGATAAATCTTCCCCCATTGAGTTTTATATATATATATATATATATATATATATATATACATATATATATATATATATATATATATATCGATGAGAAATTATATATATTAAATACCTATATAATCACCAATTTAATTAGCAAAAATTGGTTGGCACTTTCCTTCAGTATTGGCATTCCTTTTTTACGCATGCATGTGTGGTATATATGAACTCCCCACATATTACATTTAAGGAAAGATGTCTAAGTATAAATAAATACAATAACCAATACAATCAATACACTGTGTATCAATAAATAAATCAGGAGGTGACATTTAAAGGAGTATTCCAGGTTTATACATCTTATCCCCCTATTCACGCCCCTCCCTACATGTCTATGGGAGGGGGCGTAACGGCCGTCACGCCCCCTCCCATAGACATAAATGGAGGGGCGTGGTGTGACGTCACTAGGGGATGTGGCCATGACAGCAAAATGTATAGAGCCGGAATACCCCTTTAATACTTGCAATAGTTCTTCCTGTGTATATTATTATTATTTGTTATTTCTTTTACAGTTTAAACATTTCTTGATTCAATGTGGGAAAACTAGACAAAAAAAAAAAATTGCATTTTAATAGGAAAATGTTAACAACAGTGGGAAGCTGCTGGAGAAAGCCAGAATTCTGAGCCCAAAACATGAGACAGTAATCCAAAGAGAGCTGACAGGTTCTGCAGTATGAGTGATGTCTGGCTGACTGCTGGAAGGGACCTCGGATCATTTGAAATAAACATCACCCAGACTGCGAAGTGTATTCAGCAAACAGACTAGAAATACTTACTGCTGCTGAGCAGATACGTGAAGTCCCTGGGAAATTCTAATATTCATTTTCAGCTAATTAATTAGCAAATTAACCTAGATTTTAGAGACTGTTTACCGACTGTCTCCGTATGGTTGATGTAAACTTAATCTTACAGCACTGACTTCTGTGTGCAGGCCTCTTCTCCCCAGAAGCATGCAGTGAAGGGACGATCGAAATCCACAGAGGAAATACAGCAAGCAAAAAAGGTAAATCCCCCATCAGTGAATCTCTTTAATTGTTATGGCCTGAGGCAAATGGTGAAACGTCTGGACTACAAAGCAATGTTATGTTACCATACACAACACAAATTTATATTTTTACACAAAATTACAGTTAGACATGACAGGATACAGTTATTGGCTACAAGGAAGTCTGAAACATGTAAGCTTATTTTTTTTTTTTGTATGCACATTTAACCTTTGAAGCACTAGAGTATTTTATTTATGGGTTTACTGTATTTTCTTTTATCTTTTTGTTCCAGGAATATTTAGAATAAAAAATGGATAGCCTGGCCTAAAAACAATTATAATCTGTTTTTTTTCTACCTCACTCCGCCGCTTACATTCAGATATTACCTTGTGCCTTGTTCTGACATAAGGAAGTACCTGCTCAACCAATCATGACTGAGGTGGGTCAACACTGTGGCCTCTGATTGGCTGACCAGACTAAGCGCTATACTGCTCAAAACACTTAAGAGGCACAGGGAACTACAATCTTTCATTTTAAGGCCATGTTTACACACCATGAAATCTGTCTTTTCAGCCTCTTCCTTGACATTTGTTTTCCAGCTTTAAACAGCCCAAAAAACTGCCAAAAAGCTAAAAACCAGCGTGTGAACATTGCCTAAATGGTTTAATAAAGGTTGTTGCTTTTCACTCATCAATGCTGGATTTAAAAGACAGAACCCGAGTTGGCGTCTTCCTCCTGTCGAGACCGAGACCAGGAAGTGCTGCATACTACAGAGAAAGTTGTGTAGTTCTTTCCAGTTTGAGCAATGTGCTCTCTGCTGCTGCATCTGTCTGTGTAAGGAACTGTCCAGAGTAGGAGTAAATCCCCATAGGAAACCTTTCCTGCTCTGGACAGTTCCTGACACGGACAAAGGTGTCAGCAGAGGGCACTGTGGTCAGACTGGAAAGAACTACACAACTTCCTCTGTAGTATACAGCAGCTAATAAGTAGTGAAAGGATTAACATTTTTAAATAGAAGTGATTTAAAAATTGCAAGGAGAAGATGTGATATTCGGCACTGCTCCTACTGGCTAGACTGGATTGTACGGCGGGCGTGTGACTAGGACAAACCGATAGAGATGTGTTGGTGCTCTGACGTAGTAGCAAAGTTCAAATCTTCAATACAGTAGAGAATAGAATAACATCGGCACTCACCGGTCTTCTCTTTAAAAAGGCTTCTTTATTAATACATACTCACAACATGAAATGCAGTAAGGGAGAGGGACCTGTGCAGGGGGGGTAAGTAGTAGGCAACAGACTCTGTTTCACTCGTTACACGAGCTTCATCCGGCCAGTCTGCACGGGTCCCTCTCCCTTACTGCATTTCATGTTGTGAGTATGTATTAATAAAGAAGCCTTTTTAAAGAGAAGAACGGTGAGTGCCGATGTTATTCTATTCTCTACTGTATTGATGATTTAAAAATTGGTTTATAATTTTTTTTTTTATTGGAGTACCCCTTTGAGCAGTTGCATACCACCAGTACAGTTTTTATTATGGGCTCAGGTTGGCATAAAAGTGAACAAAATAAAATTATTCCCTCCCCCTTCTGCCAGTCATGCCCCAATGGTGCATTGTGTCCATTGTGCAGTGCCTCTTGTGTGGCAAAGCCACGGGATGTGAAGTGAGGTATATGGGGCAGGTGTTGTTAACCCCTTCGTGTTCGTAACACCAGGGCATGGTTTTAACCGAGAACCACCCAAAAGGTAGCACCGCTAGTTCTAGTTTAGGCAGGGCAAAAAATAGTCCAAGGCCAGGTTAGGTTAACAGTAACTTTACAGAGGTAGACAGATGGTACAGTCTTTACCGCTAGGCCAGGAACCCAGAGAGGTGACCAGTAACACAAGAGACCTCACAGCTTGCTGGGACTTGCAGTGACTTTGACAGACTTTAGCACAGCCACGCTGACTATAATAGACTTGACTGAAGATAGTGACAGCAGACAGAGATGACTTGACTTACTGACATGTGGCTGTAATTTAGGCTTGAGGCCTCCAGATGTGCTGGACACTGACTCTGAGATGTCTGGACTGGACTTGACCTCAGCAGAAAGTGAAACACACGTGAAAGATTGTAGTACCTCCCCCTCTTATAAAGGGGGGCTAAGCAAGGAGCCCATAGGCTAGCGGTGGGTCATCTGATCACCTGGTGCTCTCTGGGTAACAAAATATGTGACATAAACATATGACAAACATTATCATGTGACTAAGAACCATGTGACCATATCAAAAGTTTACATTCAATGTACAACCTATACACTTTATGGGGGAATACTGCAGGTGAGCCCTGACGACATACAGGGACTCAAGCTGATAGGACTGTTGGATGATATCCTGTACTGGGACATCACACTTTCTTTTATCTCAACATGCAGGCAGGAGACCTGTTGAAAGAATTCACTACACTGTGACCCCCCGACCTACGATGGCCCCGACATACGATAATTTCAACATGCGATGGCTTCTCAGAGGCCATCACATGTTGAAGGCAGCATCAACATACGATGCTTTTGTATGTCGGGGCCATTGCATAAACCACTATCCGGCAGTGCAGACTACTTCAGCTGCCACCGGATAGCCGTTTACAGTGTCCCGTGTGCTGCAGTGACGATCACTCACCTGTCCTCGGGGCTATGGCGCGTCCTCTTTGGAATCCCCTGCATCGGCGGTGCTCTCCTTCGTCGTCATCACAAAAGCGAGGTTTCAACAAACGATGGTTCATTTGGAACGGATTACCATCGTATGTTGAGGGACCACTGTATTATTCTCTCAGCAGCGGAATATCAGCTGCGAAAGCCCAGCTGCTTAAATTCTGCTGATGAAAGAACGATCTGGCTGCGGGGATGGTAATGTCTGCGCTTTCCTACACCAACTTGATTCAGATTCATCAGTGTGAGCGCGGCCTTATTGTATCAGTACTTTAACTAAACAAAGCACATTAAAAACTGCATGTGATCCTAGCCGAATTATTATTTTAACAACACACAAATATTGACCAATCACAGCCCTTAGAAGTGCTCAATATTCTCTCAATACTGTTTTGTCTAAATTTAGGCATTCCATACTCCTCAGAAGTCCCTCCCAAGCACAGGAGAGGAGAGTAACATACAGGTGAGTCAAATATCATTTACATTTCTATATGTCTTTATGGGGAGAGAATTGGTGTTCCTTACAAAATTCTATTTGTATTATTACAGTATAAATATAAAATCTGAACCTGAAAATTGGACAAAAACAAGCTTTCTACCCCAACGCCACAAATATAGCAATTATAGTAAGCATAATATTATTTCTTTAATTTGCTTACGGGTTAACATGGAATTAAAGAATCCTCTCAGAGCCCAGAATACACCATTAGGCTACGGTCCCATGTAGCGCTTACACATTGTATTTCATGCTGTGCGAAATGTGCTGCGCAGCGGGAAATACGTTGTGTATTCTGCACTGAGCATACACACAGGGTTAGCCGGCAGCAGCTTTGTGTGTTCAGTGAGGTTTGGGGTGAGCTGGGGCGTCACAGGCTTGCCGGCAAATTTGAGAATTTGCGAATATTGCAAATATATTTTTCACTTTTTTCCGCATTTGCGCATATTCGCATATGTGAATATTTGCATATTCCTTCTTTTCACTTGTGGGGCAATTAGAATGATGCAAATACACTTGTCAGAGGTTATCAACAACATCCCTAGCAACCAATATTATAGTTGCCCACCCCCTCACTGTTTTCTTCCGCGAATACGCGAATATTCGCATATGCGTATAATCGCATATGCAAATATAACGAATACGCAAAATTCGCTAAAATAGGACAAATATTCATCTATATATTCGCGAAATATCGCAAATTCGAATATGGGCAATGCCGCTCATCACTAGTAAGCACTTCATCTCTATTTGATTTCCCAAAATCATAGTGCCAATTTACTCTGTGTATTTTTACTTGGGACAGTTTCTTATAGTTAGGCTTGAGATCCGCACCCCTGTAGCTACGGTACTGCAGTATGAGTGCAACTCTTGTTATTTGTTCTCACAGTCAGATAACTGGACTCTCCACATATATAACATGAACCAGTGGCAGTCCTGCTTGCTTCTATTTCATCTATAGCAGAGAATGAAGTCTCTGCCCTTCTCCCCTCTGCCCACCTATATAACTACTGCCTGCTTCTTATTCCCTCACATTTCATTTTCGCTCTCTGACCAGCTGTGATTTCTCAATTCACTTTCATCTGTTTTTCCCATTCGTTTTTAAACTATTCCTATATTGCTGGCAGCACTTTATTTCCTACAATTGCTTTCTCTTTAACCTTTCCTTTGCTTCTTCCCTTTGATATTTCAGTGAAATGGCTTACTACTCTTTGAAGATGCCATTACACCCTTTAATAATGTGTATGACTTGACTTATTCACAATGTCTCAATGTGTAAGTAGAAGACCATTTTAGATCTCAGATATTCGGTAGGGTCATAACTACAATCGCTCTATGGTCTGGCCTTACTTCTATGTATAACTTTGGGGGTAGGCTCTTTCTCTCTTGGCAAAAGTAGCTTATTCTCAAAGTTATACTTCCCTTGCCCCGCTCCAGAAATGTATGTAGATCTTCCCATGGACAGCTCCTTCATAATGACTGCCCAGGCTTGACCTTTTCACGCAGCTTTTATATTTATCATTCATGTCACTGTTACGCCGAGCGCTCCGGGTCCCCGCTCCTCCCCGGAGCGCTCACGGCGTCTCTCTCCCTGCAGCGCCCCGGTCGGTCCCGCTGACCGGGAGCGCTGCACTGACATGGCCGTCGGGGATCCGATTCGCACAGCGGGACGCGCCCGCTTGCGAATCGCGTCCCAAGTCACTTACCTGTCCCGCTCCCCGGCTGTCATGCTCTGGCGCGCGCGGCTCCGCTCTCTAGGGCGCGCGCGCGCCAGCTCTCTGAGATTTAAAGGGCCAGTGCACCAATGATGGTGCCTGGCCCAATCTTCCTGATCAGTTTCCACCTGTGCACTCCCTACTTATACCTCACTTCCCCTGCACTCCCTTGCCGGATCTTGTTGCCCTTGTGCCTAGTGAAAGCATTCCCTTGTGTGTTCCTAGCCTGTGTTCCAGACCTCCTGCCGTTGCCCCTGACTACGATCCTTGCTGCCTGCCCTGACCTTCTGCTACGTCCGACCTTGCTCTTGCCTTATCCCTTGTACCATGCCTATCTCAGCAGTCAGAGAGGTTGAGCCGTTGCCGGTGGATACGACCTGGTTGCTACCGCCGCTGCAAGACCATCCCGCTTTGCGGCGGGCTCTAGTGAAAACCAGTAGCTACTTAGAACCGGTCCACCAACACGGTCCACGCCAAACCCTCTCTGACACAGAGGATCCACCTCCAGCCTGCCGAATCGTGACAGTCACCAATAATAATTATTTTTATAGCCTCACATTGGATAATGAATAATACTTTTATGGCCAATCTTCCCCTTTATTGGCACTGACCAATGATCATAACAAGTGCCCAGAAACAAATGATGGACATCATTGGAATGTAAATGGGCCTTTGAGCTGTACTGTAGCTACTGCCCTGATGTCCAGCCTTTAAGTCTTCCTGCCCCATCTGACACAAACAGTACTTAGATATTCTCACTCCGAAACAAGCCTGCTCCTAATAATAAATGGACCCCATCCTGCCTGCTCAACATACAGTGGGGATCAAAAGTTTGGGCACCCCAGGTAAAAAAAATTGTTATCAATGTGCATAAAGAAACCAAGGAAAGATGGAAAATTCTCCAAAAGGCATCAAATTCCAGATTAGACATTCTTATAATATGTCAACAAAAGTTAGATTTTATTTCCATCATTTACACTTTCAAATTAACGGAAAACAAAAAAAATGGCGTCTGCAAAAGTTTGGGCACCCTGCACAATTTATAGCATGCACTGCCTCCTTTGCAAAGCTGAGACCTGCCAGTGTCATAGATTGTTCTCCATCATCATCTGGGAAGACCAGGAGATGTCAATCTCAAAGGTTTTGAATGCCCAGACTCATCTGACCTTGCACCCAACAATTAGCACCATGGGTTTTTCTAAGCAGTTGTCTAGAAATCTGAAACTGAAAATAGTTGACGCTCACAAAGCTGGAGAAGGCTATAAGAAGATATCAAAATATTTTTAGGTGTCAATATCCTCAGTTCGGAATATAATTAAGAAATGACAATCATCAGGAACAGTGGAAGTTAAAGCAAGATCTGGAAGACCAAGAATAATATCAGACAGAACAGCTCGCAGGATTGTGAGAAAAACAATTCAAAACCCACATTTGACTGCACAATCCCTCCAGAAAGATCTGGCAGACACTAGAGTTGTGGTACACTATTCTACTATAAAGAGATACTAGTACAAATATGGTCTTCATGGAAGAGTCATCAGAAGAAAACCTCTTCTAAGTCCTCACCACAAAAATCAGCATTTGAACTTTGCAAATGAACATATAGACAAGCCTGATGCATTTTGCAAACAAGTTCTGTGGACCAATGAGGTTAAAATTGAACTTTTTGGCCGGAATGAGCAAAGGTACATTTGGAGAAGAATTTAGTGAAAAGAACCTCTGTCCAACTGTTAAGCATGGGGGTGGAGTAATCATGCTTTGGGGTTGTATTGCAGCCAGTGGCACAGGGAACATCTCACGAGTAGATGAAAAAATGGATTCAATAAAATTTCAGCAAATTTTGGATGCTAACTTGATGCCATCTGTGAAAAAGCTGAAGTTAAAGAGACACAAAGTCCTAAGACAAAAAAGAAAAAAACTCCAGCTCACCGGTAATTATGCAGTTTGTACATGGAAGGTGTGTTCAGGCAGGGAGCACGAGAGCACAGAGCCAAGCCATATTCTCGGTTAACATAATCCAGATCCAGGGGGGAGGGGGGAAGGGGAAACTCCAGCTCCACTTGGAAGTAAAAAATTCCTTTATTGACGATCCATAAAATTAGAAAAGGTAAAAAAGTGCAAAAACAAAATCAAACGTGCATGGTGAGTTAAAATCCCACATGAGATTTTAACTCACCATGCACGTTTGATTTTGTTTTTGCACTTTTTTACCTTTTCTAATTTTATGGATTGTCAATAAAGGAATTTTTTACTTCCAAGTGGAGCTGGAGTTTCCCCTTCCCCCCTGGGAATTCTGCTAGTACAATATAAGTTAGAAAATTTACAGCGCAGACCAGTTTTTTTTCCAAACAGAGTGCCTGCAGCTGTTACAAAACCACAACTTTCAGCATGCCCATACAGCCAAAGGCTTTCTGAGCATCCCGGGAGTCACAACAGATGGGAGCATCCTGGTTGAGAAATAAGGAATAAAGAAATCCCGACACTCTATGCCGGGATTTCTTTATTCATTATTTCTATTACCTGTCCATGTGCACCGAACTGATACTGCAGTGCTGACCAAAACCTTACTACCCTGGTTGAGAAACACTGGTATACATTATTGCACAAAGAGTGACCGTCACAGGTAATTTACCATGTTGCAGTATACAGACTTTATTATTTTTTTTGCTTGACTTCTATGTACCCCTAAGGTTAGGTTCACACTACGGAATCTCTGGGCAGAATTTCTGCCGGAGATTTAGCCGGCAGCACTAGGACCGCACGGGCTGCATTGCTGTCCCCATAGATGATAATGCATTTCTGGGTAGATTTTTTGGGACATCTGCTCAGAAATGCATTGACATCTATAGGGACGGCAATGCAGTCCGCACGGTCCTAGTGCCGCCGTCTTAATCTCCGCCATAAATTCTGCCCAGAAATTCCACAGTGTGAACCTAGCCTAAAGGATATGCAATCCTTTTTTTTGCTTCAATGCAGATCTAGGTTTCTCCATGGTTACAGGCTACGAATTGTTAGTCTGATCCAACAGCGAAGTGTTGTGGACTGTTTACTAGTAAAATATTACTTGTACCATCATTTCATAAATAAATGCTTACTTCCATATTATATACATAGTTGAATAACATAGTCACGCTATAGCATAGTCATTTTAAACACACCTTTTTTACGTCCATATCAAGATCACTCTAAATGCTGTATTTTGTAGGATTCTGCAGAAGCTTCAGAAGAAAATTCTCCAAAGGCAAGGACAAAGGAAGGTCAAGAACAGAATTGATTTGATGAAACACGTGTCAAGAAGACAGCTATGAGGCCTCCCAAGTCCCAACCTCTGATCATATGTCTGTCTGCTTCCTGCTGTAACTTGGTGTATGCTTGTGTGCCAGTAGACATGGGTGTATGTACGTGTCTGGATGTTTCATGTTTATAAATCGGATAGCACAAAGTCTACAACATGTGGTCTGTGTGTTTCTTATTTCAATAAGGTTATGTGAAGTGAACGTTTTACATTTCTTTATTACACATGTCAGTATAATGCTTGGAGAACACGTCAGATTTTATCACTTAACATGGATTAGATAAGAAGATTATTAAAGGAGTAGTCCAGTGGTGATTCAGTGGTGAGCAACTTATCCCCTATCCTAAGGATAGGGGATAAGTTGCAGATCGCGGGGGGTCCGACCGCTGGGGCCCCCTGCGATCTCCTGTACGGAGCCCCGACAGCCCGCGGGAAGGGGGCGTGTCGACCTCCGCACGAGGCGGCGGCCGACACGCCCCCTCAATACAACTCTATGGCAGAGCCGAAGCGCTGCCTTCGGCAATCTCCGTTTCTGCCATAGAGATGTATTGAGGGGGCGTGTCGGCCGCCGCCTCGTGCGGGGGTCGACACCCGCTATCTCGGCGGAGAGACGGGGCCCCGTACAGAGAGATCGCACATTTTATTATGTTGCGATCTTGTACAAAAAGAGTGAAAGGGTTTGAAAACTTTCTAGAAAAGAAATTTGTCAGCACTCCAATATCAATGAAAAATCTTGTTTTTTTCACCGACTGCAGTCTTTCTCAACCATATCTATTTACAGGATCTGTCTATCGGTCTATAGCTAATTATTTTATATAAGCTTAGTCTGGCACTGAATACATGAGGGCACTTTACACAGTATTGTGTTATAACCACATTTAATATATATGCCGGTGTTGCAGCTCCTGTACGTTCAACTTGGAACAGATCTTAAAATGGACCTTCATATGTGCCCCGTGCACGTTTGTCAATGTTTGCCTTACGTGTGTGTCTTCTAAGAATGGGCCTACTTATGGCATACTTCATGAAAGAACTCCTTTTTACTGGGCATTAAAGGGTACCTCTCATCAAATAAACTTTTGATATATTTTAGATTAATGAATGTTGAATAACTTTCAATGCTTTCTATTGTATTTTTCCCGATCAGTCCTGTCAGCAAGCATTTCTGACTCATGCTGGAGTCCTAAACACTCAGAGCTGCCAGCCTGCTTTGTTCACAGCCAAACAGGCTGTGAACAAAGCAGGCTGGCAGCCCTGAGTGTTCTCCTTTGTGAACAAAGCAGACTGGCAGCTCGTAGTGTTTAGGACTCCAGCAGGAGTCTGAAATGCTTGCTGCCAGGACTGGTAGGGAGACCCCTAGTGGTCATTTCTTCAAAGTGGAAAATTAAATAGAAAGAAGCATATTTTTTAATAACATGCAATTGTAAAGTTATTCTGCATACATTAATCTATAATATATCAAAAGTTTTTTTGATGAGAGGTACCCTTTAATAGCTGGTGCTGAGCTAAATGTCCATTCAAAGTGGACATGCCACCTGAATGTGATGCTCTATTTCAGGACAGCATAATATAGACTAAAATTTAAAAATGACAGCGCTCCGTAGTGTAATATCGTAAGACTTGTGCATTTAGGTAAAACTTGCGCTTACCAAGATTAGTTTCATCCCACCAAGTGTAACAAGGGGGCATAAACATAAAGGTGCCTGCAGCCGCTCCACGTCAAATCCAAAAGACACACTCTCAGTAGTAAAATTCCTCCAAAGCAACAACGGGAGTAGAATGGCCAGATTCACTGTATATTTCTTGTACATTGGTGTGAAAACTGTACATGATATTCTTTGTGTACTGTTTCGGTCATCACTGAAATCAGCTTTCCCACAATTTCAATGCTACAACAATACATTTCTCAAAAATTCTTTGCTGAATTAAAAAGTATATTAATACATCATCATAGATTTGTCAAGTTTAAGCAATAACAAAATGTTTGGCACCAAAACAGATGAACATTTAATTGTGAAACTTTTACAGTTCCATGAGGAATAGAACTCTGCATAGTAAGATGTTCTGCCAGAGACATAGTTCCCTGTTGGAGGGGTAATCCCAGAGGTGTGCTTTGCATTATTCTGTTATATAAAATCAAACCCAGTTAAGTGTTGTCCGTTGCATAAATACACAAAGTATTTTGTTTCCTTTTAACAACTTCCAATAGTATCAAAAGGTCTGGAACATTTATTTTTCTAGGTACCAAAAAAAAAGTCCTCCTAGAAACAGCTATGTTGGTTTCTCAGCTGACTGTAGCATAACGTAACAGGGTTCTCCAGTGAGATACATTTATATATATATAAAAGAAAACAAAAAAAGCCCTACTCACCTGCAGATCCCCTGCCAGTGCAGTACTGAAGCTCTTACCCTTTCCTGGTCCATGGCTGAAACCAGTCATTCCTGCAGTCAGTGACTAGCTGAGTGGGCATTACCAGGAAGCCCTGGAGACAGGGCCAGATTAAGACTGCCTGGAAGACGGAGCACTTCATTATGATGCCCCCCCCCTCCCCCGATAGTCCCCCTTCCCTTCCACTGAGACCTGTTGCGGGCCTGTCAAGTAAGGAACAGACTGAGACCAAAAATAGGCCTTGGTATATTAGACTATGTCCCCTTTTTTTTTTTTTTGGTGGGTGTCACAGGAGTCAGGCCCCCGTTAAAATGGGCTGCATGGTCTAAAATCACTTCAGTTCAGGTCACTCTTTCCAGCTGTTGAAAAGCTACAACCCCCATTATGTCTGGAGAGCTTCAGCCGTTATAGGAGTTGTAGTTTTGTAACAGCTAGAGCCTCAAATTGGGGTACAGACGAGAGATCTAATGGGACAGTCAGGAGAATACACAAACATAAAATGACTCACAGGAGACGTCTTCTCTGTTGTCTTTCCTTTTCTTCTTCATCTGGTCCAGACGCCATGTCTTCTTCCAGCTCCATCTTCCTCTGTAAAGTTTGACGCCTGGACATCATTGGTTCCTCACTCTGCCAGCCGCTCCTCATCCTCTGTATAAAGACAACAATCATTATAACCCTTCAAGAGACTGTGCTTCCTAAATATAATACTGCCAAACCCTGTGTACCCTGTATATTATACTGCCAAACCTTTTGTACTCTGTATATTATACTGCCAAACCCTGTGTACCCTGTATGTTATACTGCCAAACCCTGTGTACTCTGTATACTATACTGCCAAACCTTTTGTACTCTGTATATTATACTTCCAAACCCTGTGTACCCTGTATCTAATACTGCCAAACCCTGTGTACCCTGTATATTATACTGCCCAACAGTGTGTACCCTGTATATTATACTGCCAAACCCTGTGTACCCTGTATATTATACTGCCCAACAGTGTGCACCCTGTATATTATACTGCCAAACCCTGTGTACCCTGTATATTATACTGCCAAACCCTGTGTACTCTGTATATTATACTGCCAAACATCTTGCCCTCTAAAAATAATACTACCACACACTGTGTCTTCCGTAGTGTGCACAGAGCAGCAGAATCCCATTGAAAACAAGCAAAATTCTGCTGGCGGAAGTGTGGACGAGCCCTAATTACCCCAGACCCCTCTGCCCCCCAGACCTCTAAGTCCTCCTCCAGACTCCTGCTCCCAGTGACCCCTAAGGCTAGGTTTCCCCCTTTTTTTACCTGCAAAAACACAGAAAAACTGCTACTGCTTTTTCCTGTGTTATGGTAATTTTTTAGCATTTTTTTCTTGTGCATTTGCCTTCTCTGGAAACTTAGCCTTTGTCCTTCCGTGGTCCTTAAAGGGGTACTCCACCCAAAGGATAGTGGATAAGATGTCTAGGGGTGGAGTACCCCTTTAAGTCCCCCCTTCAACACTCCTGGTCCTTCTCCACTATTCCACTTTCCTGCACCCCCTTCCCCCCCCCTCAGTCCCCTTCACACTCCT
This sequence comes from Hyla sarda, assembly GCF_029499605.1. Taxonomy (NCBI): domain Eukaryota; kingdom Metazoa; phylum Chordata; class Amphibia; order Anura; family Hylidae; genus Hyla; species Hyla sarda. The sequence continues at coordinate 326,253,779 of NC_079192.1, forward strand.
CTGCCCCTTTACCAAACCCCCACTTACCTTACCTCACCCCCCACCCCACCCCCCCCAAACAACCTCACTTCAACCCCCCATGCCCTCCTGGTCCTTCTCCACTACACTTTTCTCCACCAACCCCACCCCTAGTTCCCCCACATTAGGTTGTAGTCCCCCCACATTACGTTGGCAGTGTCCCCCACAGACATACAGCCTCAAACCCCATACAGTGTACGGCTGGAGGCTATATGTCTGTGTACTGCCCCACTTCAGTGCTCCGATCACCACTCCTCTGGTCCGGGGTCAGGATCTACTGAAATGGCCTAGGGGCCATAGCAGCAGGTCCCGGGACCGGAGGAGCGGTGGTCGGAGCACTGAAGATGATGTGTAGGTAACTTACCATGCGTGCATCCTCGTTGCTCCGCTCCACAGAAAGGTAACCGGGACATCCTTGTGTCCCGAAAAGATCTTTCAGGACACAGGGATGTCCTGCTGAATGTGAGGGGGGGGGGGGGGGAGGGGGAAATACAGTATTTATCTGCGTATAACATACACTGGCATATAACACGTACCCTCATTTTCACAGGAAAATGTGAGGGGAAAAAATTTTATGTAAAATAAATGACTATAGCTCTGAGCTATATGCCTCATCATCCCCCCAACTTTGATTCCCCTTGATCTTCAGTTTGCCCCCCCTACTTCCTCCCCCTTTTATTAGCCTCTGTGCCATATTTAACCCCCCCGTCTCCTTTCCCATGTTTCCCCCTGCTCATCATTCTCCCCCCCTCCTGCTCATCATCCCCCCCTACTCATCATTCCCCGCCTGCTCATCATTCTCCCCCCTGCTCATTATTACCCCCTGCTCATCGTTACCACCCCTGCTTATTATTACCCCCCTGCTCATAATTACCACCCCTGCTCATTATTACCCCCCTGCTCATCATTACCCCCTGCTCATTATTACCCCCTGCTAATTATTACCCCCCCTGCTCATCATTCTCCCCCCTGCTCATCATTACCACCCCTGCTCATCATTACCACCCCTGCTCATTATTACCCCCCCTGCTCATCATTACCACCCCTGCTCATTATTACCCCCCCTGCTCACCATTACCCCCCTGCTCATTATTACCCCCACTGCTCTTCATTACTACCCCTGCTCATTATTACCCCCCCTGCTCATCATTACCCCCCCTGCTCATCATTCTCCCCCTGCTCATTATTACCCCCCCCTGCTCATCATTACTACCCCTGCTCATTATTACCCCCCTGCTAATTATTACCCCCCCTGCTCATTATTACCCCCATGCTCATCATTCTCCCCCCTGCTCATCATTACCACCCCTGCTCATTATTACCCCCCCCTGCTCATTATGCTCATTAACACCCCCCTGCTCATTATTACCCCCCCTGCTCATTATTACCCCCCCTGCTCACCATTACCCCCCTGCTCATTATTACCCCCACTGCTCTTCATTACTACCCCTGCTCATTATTACCCCCCTGCTCATCATTACCCCCCCTGCTCATCATTCTCCCCCCTGCTCATCATTACCCCCCCCTGCTCATTATTACCCCCCTGCTCATTATCACCCCCCCTGCTCATCATTACTACCCCTGCTCATTATTACCCCCCCTGCTCATTATTACCCCCCCTGCTCATCATTACCCCCCCTGCTCATCATTACCCCCCTGCTCATCATTCTCCCCACTGCTCATCATTCTCCCCCTGCTCATCATTACCCCCCCCTGCTAATCATTAACCCCCCTGCTCATCATCCCTCCACTGACCATCATTCCCCCCTGCTCATCATCCCCCCTGCTCATCATTCTCCCCCCTGCTCATCATTCTCCCCCCTGCTCATCATTACCCCCCTGCTCATCATTACCCCCCTGCTCATCATTCTCCCCCTGCTCATCATTACCCCCCCCTGCTAATCATTAACCCCCCAGCTCATCATCCCTCCACTGCCCATCATTCCCCCCTGCTCATCATCCCCCCTGCTCATCATTACCACCCCTGCTCATTATTACCCCCCCTGCTCACCATTACCCCCCTGCTCATTATTACCCCCACTGCTCTTCATTCTCCCCCTGCTCATTATTACCCCCCCTGCTCATCATTACTACCCCTGCTCATTATTACCCCCCTGCTAATTATTACCCCCCCTGCTCATTATTACCCCCCTGCTCATCATTCTCCCCCTTGCTCATCATTACCACCCCTGCTCATTATTACCCCCCCTGCTCATTATGCTCATTAACACCCCCCCCGCTCATCATTACCCCCCCCTGCTCATTATTACCCCCCTGCTCACCATTACCCCCCTGCTCATTATTACCCCCCCTGCTCTTCATTACTACCCCTGCTCATTATTACCCCCCCTGCTCATCATTACCCCCCCTGCTCATCATTCTCCCCCCTGCTCATCATTACCCCCCCTGCTCATTATTACCCCCCTGCTCATTATCACCCCCCCTGCTCATCATTACTACCCCTGCTCATTATTACCCCCCCTGCTCATGATTACCCCCCCTGCTCATCATTACCCCCCCTGCTCATCATTACCCCCCCTGCTCATCATTACCCCCCTGCTCATCATTCTCCCCCCTGCTCATCATTCTCCCCCTGCTCATCATTACCCCCCCCTGCTCATCATTACCCCCCTGCTCATCATTCTCCCCCCTGCTCATCATTCTCCCCCTGCTCATCATTACCCCCCCCTGCTAATCATTAACCCCCCTGCTCATCATCCCTCCACTGACCATCATTCCCCCCTGCTCATCATCCCCCCCTGCTCATCATTCTCCCCCCTGCTCATCATTACCCCCCCTGCTCATCATTACCCCCCTGCTCATCATTCTCCCCCCTGCTCATCATTCTCCCCCTGCTCATCATTACCCCCCCTGCTAATCATTAACCCCCCTGCTCATCATCCCTCCACTGCCCATCATTCCCCCCTGCTCATCATCCCCCCCTGCTCATCATTCTCCCCCCTGCTAATTATTACCCCCCCTGATCATCATTCTCCCCCCTGCTCATTATTACCCCCTGCTCATCGTTACCACCCCTGCTCATTATTACCCCCCTGCTCATAATTACCACCCCTGCTCATTATTACCCCCCTGCTCATCATTACCCCCTGCTCATTATTACCCCCTGCTAACTATTACCCCCCCTGCTCATCATTCTCCCCCCTGCTCATCATTACCACCCCTGCTCATCATTACCACCCCTGCTCATTATTACCCCCCCCTGCTCATCATTACCACCCCTGCTCATTATTACCCCCCCTGCTCACCATTACCCCCCTGCTCATTATTACCCCCACTGCTCTTCATTACTACCCCTGCTCATTATTACCCCCCCTGCTCATCATTACCCCCACTGCTCATCATTCTCCCCCTGCTCATTATTACCCCCCCTGCTCATCATTACTACCCCTGCTCATTATTACCCCCCTGCTAATTATTACCCCCCCCTGCTCATTATTACCCCCCTGCTCATCATTCTCCCCCCTGCTCATCATTACCACCCCTGCTCATTATTACCCCCCCTGCTCATTATGCTCATTAACACCCCCCTGCTCATTATTACCCCCCCCCTGCTCATTATTACCCCCCTGCTCACCATTACCCCCCTGCTCATTATTACCCCCACTGCTCTTCATTACTACCCCTGCTCATTATTACCCCCCCCCTGCTCATCATTACCCCCCCTGCTCATCATTCTCCCCCCTGCTCATCATTACCCCCCCCTGCTCATTATTACCCCCCTGCTCATTATCACCCCCCCTGCTCATCATTACTACCCCTGCTCATTATTACCCCCCCTGCTCATTATTACCCCCCCCTGCTCATCATTACCCCCCTGCTCATCATTACCCCCCTGCTCATCATTCTCCCCCCTGCTCATCATTCTCCCCCTGCTCATCATTACCCCCCCTGCTAATCATTAACCCCCCTGCTCATCATCCCTCCACTGCCCATCATTCCCCCCTGCTCATCATCCCCCCCTGCTCATCATTACCACCCCTGCTCATTATTACCCCCCCTGCTCACCATTACCCCCCTGCTCATAATTACCCCCACTGCTCTTCATTACTACCCCTGCTCATTATTACCCCCCCCTGCTCATCATTACCCCCACTGCTCATCATTCTCCCCCTGCTCATTATTACCCCCCTGCTCATCATTACTACCCCTGCTCATTATTACCCCCCTGCTAATTATTACCCCCCCCTGCTCATTATTACCTCCCTGCTCATCATTCTCCCCCCTGCTCATCATTACCACCCCTGCTCATTATTACCCCCCCTGCTCATTATGCTCATTAACACCCCCCGCTCATCATTACCCCCCCTGCTCATTATTACCCCCCTGCTCACCATTACCCCCCTGCTCATTATTACCCCCACTGCTCTTCATTACTACCCCTGCTCATTATTACCCCCCCTGCTCATCATTACCCCCCCTGCTCATCATTCTCCCCCCTGCTCATCATTACCCCCCCTGCTCATTATTACCCCCCTGCTCATTATCACCCCCCTGCTCATCATTACTACCCCTGCTCATTATTACCCCCCCTGCTCATTATTACCCCCCCTGCTCATCATTACCCCCCCTGCTCATCATTACCCCCCCTGCTCATCATTACCCCCCTGCTCATCATTCTCCCCCCCTGCTCATCATTCTCCCCCTGCTCATCATTACCCCCCCTGCTCATCATTACCCCCCTGCTCATCATTCTCCCCCCTGCTCATCATTCTCCCCCTGCTCATCATTACCCCCCCTGCTAATCATTAACCCCCCTGCTCATCATCCCTCCACTGACCATCATTCCCCCCTGTTCATCATCCCCCCCTGCTCATCATTCTCCCCCCTGCTCATCATTACCCCCCCTGCTCATCATTACCCCCCTGCTCATCATTCTCCCCCCTGCTCATCATTCTCCCCCTGCTCATCATTACCCCCCTGCTAATCATTAACCCCCCTGCTCATCATCCCTCCACTGCCCATCATTCCCCCCTGCTCATCATCCCCCCCTGCTCATCATTCTCCCCCCTGCTCATCATTACCCCCCCTGCTCATCATTACCCCCCTGCTCATCATCCTCCCCCACTGCTCCCCCCTGCTTATCATTCTCCCCCTGCTCATTATTACCCCCCTGCTCACCATTACTCCCCTGCTCATCATTACCCCCTGCTCATCACTACCCCCCCTGCTCATTATTACCCCACCGCTCATCATTACCCCCCTGCTCATCATTCTCCCCCCTGCTCATTGTTACCCCCCTGCTCATTATTACCCCCTGCTCATCATTACCTCCCCTGCTCATTATTACCCCCTTGCTCATCATTACCCCCCTGCTCATCATTCTCCCCCCTGCTCATCATTCCCCCCCCCTGCTCATCATTCCCACCCCTGCTCATCCTTCCCCCCTGCTCATCATTCCCCCTCCCGCTCATCATTCTCCCCCCTGCTCATCATTCTCCCCCCCCCCTGCTCATCATTCTCCCCCCTGCTCATCATTCTCGCCCCTGCTCATCATTCCCCTCCTTGCTCATCATTACCCCCCTGCTCATCATTAACCCCCTGCTCATCATGAACCCCCCCCCTGATCATCATTAACCCCCCTACTCATCATTACCCCCCCTGCTCATTATTACCCCCCCCCCCCGCTCATCATTACCCCCCTGCTCATCATTCTCCCCCCCCTGCTCCCCCCTGCTAATTATTACCCCCCTGCTCATTATTACCCCCCTGCTCATCATTACCCCCCCTGCTCATTATTACCCCCCTGCTCATCATTAACCCCCTGCTCATCATTACCCCCCCTGCTCATTATTACCCCCCCTGCTCATCATTAACCCCCTGCTCATCATTCTCCCCCCTGCTCATCATTCCCCCCTGCTCATTATTACCCCCCTGCTCATCATTACCCCCCCTGCTCATCATTCCCCTCTGCTCATCATCCCCCCCTGCTCATCATTCCCGCCCCCTGCTCATCATTCCCCCCTGCTCATCATCCCCCCCGCTCATCATTCTCCCCCCTGCTCATCATTCCCCCCCTGCTCCCCCCCTGCTCATCATTCTCCCCTCTGCTCATCATTCTCCCCCCCTGCTCATCGTTCTCCCCCCCTACTCATCATTCCCCGCCTGCTCATCATTCTCCCCCTGCTCATTATTACCCCCTGCTCATCGTTACCACCCCTGCTCATTATTACCCCCCTGCTCATAATTACCACCCCTGCTCATTATTACCCCCCTGCTCATCATTACCCCCTGCTCATTATTACCCCCCCTGCTCATCATTCTCCCCCCTGCTCATCATTACCACCCCTGCTCATCATTACCACCCCTGCTCATTATTACCCCCCCTGCTCATCATTACCACCCCTGCTCATTATTACCCCCCCCTGCTCACCATTACCCCCCTGCTCATTATTACCCCCACTGCTCTTCATTACTACCCCTGCTCATTATTACCCCCCCCTGCTCATCATTACCCCCACTGCTCATCATTCTCCCCCTGCTCATTATTACCCCCCCTGCTCATCATTACTACCCCTGCTCATTATTACCCCCCTGCTAATTATTACCCCCCCCTGCTCATTATTACCCCCCTGCTCATCATTCTCCCCCCTGCTCATCATTACCACCCCTGCTCATTATTACCCCCCCTGCTCATTATGCTCATTAACACCCCCCCGCTCATCATTACCCCCCCTGCTCATTATTACCCCCCTGCTCACCATTACCCCCCTGCTCATTATTACCCCCACTGCTCTTCATTACTACCCCTGCTCATTATTACCCCCCCTGCTCATCATTACCCCCCCTGCTCATCATTCTCCCCCCTGCTCATCATTACCCCCCCCTGCTCATTATTACCCCCCTGCTCATTATCACCCCCCCTGCTCATCATTACTACCCCTGCTCATTATTACCCCCCCCTGCTCATTATTACCCCCCCTGCTCATCATTACCCCCCCTGCTCATCATTACCCCCCTGCTCATCATTCTCCCCCCTGCTCATCATTCTCCCCCTGCTCATCATTACCCCCCCTGCTAATCATTAACCCCCCTGCTCATCATCCCTCCACTGACCATCATTCCCCCCTGCTCATCATCCCCCCTGCTCATCATTCTCCCCCCTGCTCATCATTACCCCCCCTGCTCATCATTACCCCCCTGCTCATCATTCTCCCCCTGCTCATCATTACCCCCCCCTGCTAATCATTAACCCTCCTGCTCATCATCCCTCCACTGCCCATCATTCCCCCCTGCTCATCATCCCCCCTGCTCATCATTACCACCCCTGCTCATTATTACCCCCCCTGCTCACCATTGCCCCCCTGCTAATTTTTACCCCCACTGCTCTTCATTACTACCCCTGCTCATTATTACCCCCCCTGCTCATCATTACCCCCACTGCTCATCATTCTCCCCCTGCTCATTATTACCCCCCCTGCTCATCATTACTACCCCTGCTCATTATTACCCCCCTGCTAATTATTACCCCCCCTACTCATTATTACCCCCCTGCTCATCATTCTCCCCCCTGCTCATAATTACCACCCCTGCTCATTATTACCCCCCCTGCTCATTATGCTCATTAACACCCCCCCGCTCATCATTACCCCCCCCTGCTCATTATTACCCCCCTGCTCACCATTACCCCCCTGCTCATTATTACCCCCACTGCTCTTCATTACTACCCCTGCTCATTATTACCCCCCCTGCTCATCATTACCCCCCCTGCTCATCATTCTCCCCCTGCTCATCATTACCCCCCCCTGCTCATTATTACCCCCCTGCTCATTATCACCCCCCCTGCTCATCATTACTACCCCTGCTCATTATTACCCCCCCAGCTCATTATTACCCCCCCTGCTCATCATTACCCCCCCTGCTCATCATTACCCCCCCTGCTCATCATTACCCCCCTGCTTATCATTCTCCCCCCTGCTCATCATTCTCCCCCTGCTCATCATTACCCCCCCCTGCTCATCATTACCCCCCTGCTCATCATTCTCCCCCCTGCTCATCATTCTCCCCCTGCTCATCATTACCCCCCCCTGCTAATCATTAACCCCCCTGCTCATCATCCCTCCACTGACCATCATTCCCCCCTGCTCATCATCCCCCCCTGCTCATCATTCTCCCCCCTGCTCATCATTACCCCCCCTGCTCATCATTACCCCCCTGCTCATCATTCTCCCCCCTGCTCATCATTCTCCCCCTGCTCATCATTACCCCCCCTGCTAATCATTAACCCCCCTGCTCATCATCCCTCCACTGCCCATCATTCCCCCCTGCTCATCATCCCCCCCTGCTCATCATTCTCCCCCCTGCTCATCATTACCCCCCTGCTCATCATTACCCCCCTGCTCATCATCCTCCCCCACTGCTCCCCCCTGCTTATCATTCTCCCCCTGCTCATTATTACCCCCCTGCTCACCATTACCCCCCTGCTCATCATTACCCCCTGCTCATCACTACCCCCCCTGCTCATTATTACCCCACCGCTCATCATTACCCCCCTGCTCATCATTCTCCCCCCTGCACATTGTTACCCCCCTGCTCATTATTACCCCCCTGCTCATCATTACCTCCCCTGCTCATTATTACCCCCCTTGCTCATCATTACCCCCCTGCTCATCATTACCCCCTGCTCATCACTACCCCCCCTGCTCATTATTACCCCACCGCTCATCATTACCCCCCTGCTCATCATTCTCCCCCCTGCACATTGTTACCCCCCTGCTCATTATTACCCCCCTGCTCATCATTACCTCCCCTGCTCATTATTACCCCCCTTGCTCATCATTACCCCCCTGCTCATCATTCCCACCCCTGCTCATCCTTCCCCCCTGCTCATCATTCCCCCTCCCGCTCATCATTCTCCCCCCTGCTCATCATTCTCCCCCCCCCTGCTCATCATTCTCCCCCCTGCTCATCATTCTCGCCCCTGCTCCTCATTCCCCTCCTTGCTCATCATTACCCCCCTGCTCATCATTAACCCCCTGCTCATCATGAACCCCCCCTGATCATCATTAACCCCCCTACTCATCATTACCCCCCCTGCTCATTATTACCCCCCCCCCCCCGCTCATCATTACCCCCCTGCTCATCATTCTCCCCCCCCTGCTCCCCCCTGCTCATTATTACCCCCCTGCTCATCATTACCCCCCCTGATCATTATTACCCCCCCTGCTCATCATTAACCCCCTGCTCATCATTCTCCCCCCTGCTCATCATTCCCCCCTGCTCATTATTACCCCCCTGCTCATCATTACCCCCCCTGCTCATCATTCCCCTCTGCTCATCATCCCCCCCTGCTCATCATTCCCGCCCCCTGCTCATCATTCCCCCCTGCTCATCATCCCCCCCGCTCATCATTCTCCCCCCTGCTCATCATTCCCCCCCTGCTCCCCCCCTGCTCATCATTCTCCCCTCTGCTCATCATTCTCCCCCCCTGCTCATCGTTCTCCCCCCTGCTCATCATTCTCCCCCCTGCTCATCATTCTCCCCCCTCTGCTCCCCCCTGCTTATCATTCTCCCCCCTGCTCATCATTCTCCCCCCCCCTGCTCCCCCCTACTCATAATTCTCCCCCTGCTCATCATTCCCCTCCTTGCTCATCATTACCCCCCCTGCTCATCATTAAGCCCCCCTGCTCATCATTAAGCCCCCCTGCTCATCATTAACCGCCCTGCTCATCATTACCCCCCCAACCCCCCCGCTCATCATTAACCCCCCCTGCTCATCATCAACCCCCCCTGCTCATCATTATTCCCCCCCCCCCCCCGCTCATCATCCCCCCCCCCTGCCAATCATTCCCCCTCATCATTGCTCCCTCCTCTTCCTCCTTTTTCTATTTTTCATATTTCCTTACCTGGCCGCGCTTGGCAGGCTCAGGTGATGCGTCGGGTCTTGTGGGCTGTGAGAGCGGCGTCTCCTGCGGCTTCTCTGCACAGCGTCAGGGACGTCACTCGTCATTTCCTGCAGCGCTGGGGTGTAATGAAGAAAACTGTGCCCTGCAGGAAATGAAGAGTGACACCCCTGACGCTGTGCAGAGGAGCCGCAGGAGACGTCCCTCGTCACAGCCCACATGACCCGACGCATCACCTGAGCCTGTCGAGCGCGGCCAGGTAAGGAAATATGAAATATAGAAAAAGCAGGAGGAGTCCGGGGCGGGCCCACAGGAGCCGCCGCTGGTCACTGCTTTAAAGTGGCCGCAGCCGGGCAATCGGGGGCCCCGATCCGCTACTGAGCAGCCCGCAGGGATGTCCTGAATGTGACGGGCCCGTGACGGGCCCTGCGGGCATGGGGCCCAGAGCAGGTGCTCCATGAGCGCCAATGATGATCCGGCCCTGCCTGGAGGGGATAGCATAGGACCGGAGGGGCGCATGACAGGGGGATTATGCAGGTAAGGTGTGGATTTAGGCATGTGGCAGGAAGGGATTAACAGGAGGTTAGAGGGGAATTAGTCACGTAGCAGGGAGGGGTTAAGGGGAGGTTAAAAGGCTGGGGCGGAAGTAGGGGGCACAGTTGCCACATGGCCAGAGAAGAAGTTGGCTGAAGAGCTCCTACCTGATGGCGTCCATTAAAGACTTGCTGCAGAAGGTGAGGGAGGAGGCCCTCCGGTGGGGTTCCGGGTGGCTGGAGGAGCAGCTGTTCTCTCTTTCCCCTCCTGCTGCGCTCCCAGTGGGAAAGCCCGGGCCGAGGTCCAGTGGCCGGCGCTCTCGTCTGCCGGAGCGCTTGTCACCGGAGTCCTCCCCATGCTCCCAGCATAGGCGGGTGAGTCCTTCTGGGGCTTCCCCGGCCCCCTCTGCTGGCCGTGCGGCGGGGGTGGGGAAGTCTGGGAGACAGTCCACTGATGCCGGGGTTGCGGTGGTGCCGAGGGGCCGGCGGGGAGCGGATGCAGCCCTCGGGCGGCAGGAGGAGCATGGCATGTCTGCGGCCTGCTATCCTGGTGAAGATGGTGGCTGGGAGGAGGCTCGGCGGAATCCGGCACGGTGCACCTCGACTGTACCCACCCCCATGTTGGGGGAGGGGGGCGGTCTGCAGGCAGCCTGGAAGACACCCGGGCTTCTGGAAGGGCTGACGCTGCGGTAGTGGCGGCCACGGGTGGCGGTGTGTGCCTGGCGGACGCGACGGGAGCCGAGGTATACGTCTGCTTTGAGGTCCCTTTGGGGGCACACCTCAAGGCTGAGGTCTGGGAAAAGATTTGGAACAGGGAGTACATGGATTTTTTTCCTAACTGCCTCTTGAGAAATTTCATTTGGACGAGGTCCAGCCGGACGAGGGTAAGTGGATGGAGAAGGCAGAGAAGGAGGAACGTCGGCGGTATCGGCTGATTCCGTGGACCTTCTCAAATTGGTTGCAGGCATTCGCAACCATGGCCAGTGTGGTGGGGGAGAAGTCGCCGGAGCACTGCTCCAGTCTGTTCTGCTATATGGGTTGCTGTGGGGGAGGTGTACAATGTTTATAGGGGGATGGTGTGGCTGCGGTATGATAAACAATTTCGGCAGCGGATGGTGATGCATCCCTCACTGGGGGATGGTGCCTCCTTGGGGTGGGGGTGGGGCCTGCAGTCCTTTAGGGCTGGTGCTGGCGGTTTCAGGGTTGGAGGAGGACGGTTGGCGGGGCGTGGAGTCTGCTGGCAGTATAATGAGGGGAAGGGAATAATGAGGGGAAGTGTGGAGCGGAGTATCCCGGAGCGGAGCACGGGTTGTCCCGCTGTTTCCATAAGGGGAATGGTAGGGCTGGAGATTTTGTCCAGAAGAGGGTCGACGCCAGTTCAGGTGGAAAGGATGGAGCCTTTCCTAGCCCTTTACCCAAATAGGGCAGCGGCGGAAGTGTTGCGGCTTGGTTTTTCGGAAGGTTTCCGTATTCCTTGTCCGGAGTTGGCACCTTTGGGGGGGGGGTGTCGCCATCGGCACGGCCGGCAGTCGTGGAGGAGAAGTTGTTTAAAGAGGTGTCATTGGGCAGGATGGCTGGGCCGTTTGACTATCCACCGTTGCCGGGGTTGCGGGTCTCTCATTTGGGGCTGGTGCCCAAGAAGGAGACCAATAAGTTTCACCTTATTCACCATCCGGTGCGGGGCGGGGGGGGGGGGGGGTTGGTGAATGATGGTATTGATCCGGCCCTCTGTGCTGTGTCATTTACCTCTTTTGATGCGGCCTTAGTGTGGGTACGGCGTTAATGGCGGGGGGCTCTTTTGGCAAAAACGGATGTTGAGGTGGCTTTCCGTTTGTTGCCGGTTCATCTGGACAGTTTTTCTTTGTTGGGTTGTTGCTTTGGGGATTGTTTTTTTGTGGACCTCTGTCTGCCTATGGGGTGCTCCATTTGGTGCGCATTTTTTTCTATATTTAAATATTATACAGTTCAGTACTGAGTCTCAGGTGGACTTGGATTTGCACTACCTGGACAACTTTTTGTTTTTGGGCCCGGCGGGGTCCTGGGTCTGTGCTGTGTTGCTACAAGTGATAGAGCAGGTGTTGCGTTGGTTTGGCGTTCCATTTGCGCCAGAAAAGATGGAGCTGGCCACGACAGTTTCGTTTTTGGGTATCGTGATCGATACCCTGGCTATGGAGTGCCGGCTGCCCGAGGACAACTTGAGTGAGCTGAGGGAGGTGATGGTGCGGGAGTGTCGGGTGCGCAAGTTGCAGTTACGGGAGGTTCAGTCTCTGCTGGGCCGTCTCAATTTTGCTTGTCGGAGGTTTTTTTGCCACCGCTTGGCCACAGCTACTGTGGGTGGTGCCAGGCCGACTCATTAAGTTCGGTTGTTGGCTGAGTTTCGTGCCAATTTGGGCATCTGGCTGGAATTTTACATAATGGCTATAATGGGTGCTCGGGGGTGATGGACCAACCGGTCTCAAGTAGTGACCTGGAGCTGCTCACCGACACTGCGGGTGGTTGCGGTTTTAGGGCATATTTGCAGGGTCAGCGGTGCGTGGGACAGTGGCCGACTGCGTGACGGTAGCAGTGTCTTACTCGAAATTTGGCCCTGCTGGAGCTTTTTCCGATTGTAGTGGCCGTGGAGGGGTGGGGGGGCTCTGTTCCGCAATCGGAAAATTTATTTCCATTGCAACAACATGGGGGTGGTTCAGGCCATTAATAGTCAGATGGGGAGTGTTGAGTCCCCTGTCTGGATTGGCTGTGGAGTCTGGTATAACTCTGGCCATGGGTCTGGTTTGTCGGTCAGTGTGTGGGGCTACCTCAGGGTTGTATAGTCTCTGATAGGCAGATTGGGAAAGGCTGGTCGGTCAATTGGCTCTTACGGTCGCTCCCGTGGAGGGCTTTTTGCGAAGGGGCTTCTCCGTCGGGGATTGGGCGTCGGATGGAGGCCCTGGTGTTCTGGTTTAAGGTGTGGGGTTTGCCGGATGCGTCCAAGGCTTTTTTTGGTACGGCAGGCTCTGAAGGGCTTTCAAAAAGGGGTGGTTTTCCGGGATAAGAGAAGTATGTAAAACAAAAGAAAAACAGGTGCTCCATTGTGGAGTATCAACGGGATCACAGGTGTGTGGGAGAGGAGGGTAAAGTATGAGGCTCACCCTGCTAGGTTGTGCAAAAACCCACACAACAAGGAGACACGTTTGATTCGAATGGTGGAGGTCTGCAGCCTTCCTGAGGATAATAGGTAAACATAGAAGACACTTTGAAATTGCAGGATTTCAGGTGCTGACCAAGGAGAAGAAGCTGGAGCCAGGTAGGTAACAGACAGGTTTATTCCCATGCGACGCGTTTCACCGCGCTTGCGCGGTTTCATCATGCCTGATGAAACCACGCAAGTGCGGTGAAACGCGTTGCATGGGAATAAACCTGTCTGTTACCTACCTGGCTCCAGCTTCTTCTCCTTGGTCAGTGCCTGAAATACGGGATAAGAGAAAGCCAGTATCTTTTCCGCTTTTGCTGCGTTTCAGAGGTTTGTTGGGGGTGTGTGTTTTTCAGATTATGAATGGCGTTTGTTTAGTTTGGCGTTTGCGCTAGCCTTTTTTGGCACTTTTTGTATTTCGGAGCTGGTGGCTTCTAGTCAGAAGTAGATTGGGGGCCTGCTTGCCTCTGATGTTTGTTTGGCAGAAGGGGGTTTGCAGTGTTTGCTTCAGAGGTCGAAAACGGATCAGCAGGGTTGGGGTTCCGTGGTGCGTTTGGCGCCATTGGGGGTCAGGCCATGTGTCTGGTGGTGTGTTATCAGGAATTTTTGGAAGTCAGGCTGGAGGTGGCTGGTCTTCTTTTGGTTCATGTCCCGTTTTTAGTTTAGGGTTTTTTTTTTTAAATGCTTACGCGAGGCGGGGTGTGCAGCCGAGGAGTATAGCTTCCACTCTTTTTGAATTGGGGCGGCTACGGAGACGGCTCGGTGGGGGTTGGGGTGAGAGACTATAAAGCATTCTTTTTGTTTTGCAGATTCTGGCCCGGGATTAGTGTGGATCGTTGGCCATTCCTATGTCACTTGGGATAGGGTGAGAGCGGAGGTGCGCCCGGATGGGCATCAGTTAGGTTTTCCCCGTTCCAAGGCACAAGTACATTGGTTGAGTCAGGGTGGTATGCGTTGGTCACAATTGCTCGGTAGGGTGCAGTTTTTTGTGCGGATGGATAGGCCCCCAGATGTCCTGGTGATTCACCTGGGGGGGAATGACCTGGGGTTTCGGAGGTCCTGTGACCTGATGAGAGATATTAACATTGATCTGCTACCCCTGTGGTTGTCCTTTCCGGGGGAGATTATTGTGTGGTCGAAGATCTTGGCTAGGAGGAAGGGGCGGCAGGGTCGCTCAGTGATGACGTTGAATAGGGCCCACATTAAAGTCAATAAGGTGGTCAGCAAGTTTGTGGCGAGGAATGGAGGGCTTGTGGTGCATCGTAGGAAGTTGGGAGGGGGCTCCTGAGTTCTTGGCCTCGGACGGGGTGCATTAAAATGAGCTGGGGATGGAATTGTGGAATCTGGAGTTGAAGGAGGCGGGGGAGAGGGCCTTGCTGTTGAGGAGGAATGGACAGAAGTAAGTGGGTCACTTCTTGCCGTTGTGGCGGGGTCAGGAGTGGGATCTGGCATCAGTGGACAACATGGAGGTTTTGGATCGGAGTATGGAGGTGGGCTGGGAGCGGTTCCCGTCCTGGTGGTAAAGTCTCTGTGGGCATGGGGCCCCAGGGAAGGTTTTGGGCTACAGGTTAGGTCAGGTGATTCATGGCCAGGAGTAAGTAACAGGCTCTTAGGTTCCTAAAACGGTGCCTTCAGGTCCTTCTCCTGCACTAATGTTCATCAGGGATAGATGTTTTCCTGGTTTTCATTTGTTTTTATACAATGTTTTAATTGAGTTGTTAATAAATTGGGTTGCTGTGGCCATTTTTCACCAACATTTTGTCTCAGTCTTTTATTGAAGGGATATTGTAGAGGGGTAGTAGAATAGTTGGGAAGGGGTTGTTGGTGCAGATCATAGCAGCTATAATATCCCCTAGTCATGTCTCAGATGGTACCAGGAAGTTGGACCTGGAGAGTGTTAGAGTGGCAGTCATGGGGAATTGGGCAGATAAATAGTTTTTTTTAACCCATTCTGACCCCTTTTTGTGAAAAAAAAAGCATCCTGCTGGGCAACTCCTTTAAAGTTTCCCCTCCCATTACAAGACCAATTACTCCACAGGCAGCTGTACCGTGAAGTAGATATAGTGATGCCTGCTGTGTCTTACATGCATATTGTTTTAAATATCTCTTTGCATGTTTTTTTTGTAAATGTATAACTTTTCCTTACAAAATATTTCTTATGTCAAAAATCTACTCCAGCTCATAAATTAAGAAAAATTCTAAGCCTAATGCAAAGGGAGTGAGCTATCCAGGAGGAGCATGTAATGAGTATATATACCAAGTGGGATGCAGATGGATGGATGGTGAAGGTTGTAGTTCCTCAGGTTTCCCAGTCTGGTCATTGTAAGTTTCAGACTGATCATGGTTACTGTGGTATTTCCTCCAGACCTCCCGCACTCCCTACATGGAGGTCTCCTGGCTGGTGTAGGTTGGTGTGCCCGAAATAGTGAGGTGCAAATGCTTAGGCACAGACTGAGGTAATGTGAAATAATGAACTCATAGGGGGAGATGTATCAAAACCTGTTCCAGAGGAAAAGGTGACCAGTTGTCCATAACAACCAATCAGATCACTTTTATTTTTGAGAGGCCTTTTTAGACATTAAAGAAGCAATCCCATTCGTTGCTATAGGCAACTGGTCATATTATCCTTTACACATGTTTTGATAAATCTCCACCATGGTTTCTTTACTTTGGCAATTAGATATTAGTTAACATTTCCACTGTAAAATGGAGGCATGGGCCCAGATTTATCAAACTGTGTAAGAGAAAAAAATTGAGTGATTTTCCCACAGCAGCCAATCACAGCTCAGATTCCACTTTACCAGAGCTTGTTAGCTGTGGTGTGATTGGTCGTTATGGGAAAATCAGTCCACTTTTTCTCTCACACATTTTGATAAATTTGGGCCATAGTCTATAAATTTCAGTGGTCAGGTTTTCCAATGGCGGTAGACAATTGCTTGGCTTGCAATTTCCTCTCTAGTCAGTCTCAACTAGGTAAAGTCCCAGCTCCAGGGTACACAAACTTCAGGTACAGTAGTAACCAGCTAGGATGTGTTGATCCTCAAAAAATATGCAGTATTTTAGCTGCAAAAGTGGTAAGCAACGCCTGAGGCCTAATGCAGGGCTGTGAGGTTCTTGCCCTACTTCTCACAGACTTTCATAGATACGACAGCTCCTTACTCCTCTCTCTCTCCTGCACTCAGCTTCACACCAACAACTTCAAGAAGATGCTAGTGAAACGTCATAGTGTAACATAATAGTGTAATGTCATAAAACAATTAGCAGTATACATATCACAATATAATGAGAGACATAAAAGTTTACCATTATTTTTATTCAGTAATGGCCCAGTGGGATACTATAGACATTCCAAATGTATTTGGAGGCTTAAACCTTTTAATATATGTGGCATATTTTGCATGTGCAGACAGGGTGTGAGAAATGCCATTTCTAATAAATTCCTCTCAGTGGAGGAAAAGTTGCTGAGTTGCCGATGCCAATAAGCAACTCAACAACTTTTCCTCTGGATAGGTTTTTATGAATTTCCCCCAATGTGTTTAAAGTGGTATTCCAGCCTCTAACAGTAAACTACTATCTACAGGATGGGGAATAAGTTTCTGTTTGCAAGGGGGAAGGGGCTACCAGTGGGACCCCAGTAATCTTGAAAATAGGGGGCAAATTTCCCATTGTAAAGAAAGGGTAGGTCTCACATATGAGAGGCCACTCCATTTATTGTCTATTTGAGCACCAGAGATAGCTGAGTCCACCACAACTGCTGTGACAGTTGCTGATTTGTCTGCATATTTGCAGCATATCCACATCATGTGTTTCCCATGTACCAGCAAGTACCCATCCATATCATATATACCCCATAAACATATCCTCCATTCACATCAAGTGTCCTCCATTAGCATGTCCCCATCCACATTATGTAGCCGTCAGCATGTCCCCCAACCTCATCATGTACCCTCCATAAGCATGGCCCAATTCATGTCATGTAGCCCCCTTATCAAACAAAGTAAATGTCCATCTCACCTTTTATGAAAGCAGACGTGCGCGGATCTGCACTTGGCCCTGTGCACAGCAGTAGCGTATTCAAAGAACAAAAGGTGATCCAGCTCATCCAAACGAAATTAAGCTTTACTGACAATGACAACATCACACTGGTAAAGTACAGCTACCAATACATCAAACGTGTTTCAAGCGCGTGAGCGCTCTTCCTCGGTGAAGAGTGTGCATGCACTTGAAACGCGTTTGTTTTATTGGTAGCTAAATTCTAATTGTGTGCTGTGCTGTCATCATTGTCAATAACACTGAATTTCTTTTGGATGAGCTGGATCACCTTTTGTTCTTTGGATAAGTCCCCTTATCAGCATGTGCCCCATTCATACCATGTATCCCTCATTAGCAAATTCTCTATCCTCAGCATGTATCTCCATAAGCAATTTCCCTTTCCTCAGTATTTCTCCACTCCTCAGTATGTACCCCACCAGCAACTCCCCTTTTCTTTAGCATTCCCTCCATCCTCAACATGTACCCCCATTCTTGGCATATACCCCCATCAGCATGTCACCCCATCCACACCATGTTGCCCCATCATCAGTATGCCCCCATTCTCAGCATGTATCCCGTCATCAGCATGTCCCCTTTCTCAGCATGTATCCCATCATCAGCATTGTCCTCTATTCACACTATGTCTCCGCCTCATCAGCATGTCCCCCATTCACATCATTTAATTTGTTCATACCAGTGATGGCCAGCAGCAGGTCTGGAGGCAGCAGACTAATGGTGTGTTCACACCACAATTTTACTATACGGTTTTGGCATACGGTTTCATTAAAATAAACGTGTGCAAACGTACAGAAAACCATGCCCATAGACTTCCCATTCAAAACCGTATTCACCATAATGTATACGGTTGTCTCAGTTTTTCAAACCATATGTTTTTTCCTTTTTTTTTTTTTCAGACAGTAAACCGTGGCCTACTGCAGTTTTTGATTATTTAACCCGTATACGATTTCAATGAGAACCGTACAGAACCGTATGTGCGTACGGTTCCATCCGGTTTCACCATACGGTTTTTGACTTTGCTCAGTTTTTTTTCTTGTATTTCAATCAAACAAGTAAAACGTTATTGATAATGGAGTGAAAAGTTAAAAACATATGTTTTTTTCTTAAAAAACGGATGCAAACGGACATAATTTTTCAAACCGTATACAGATTAAAATTTGTACACACGTTTTGATACAGTTTAGTCAGGTTTTGAGGAATCAGGTTTTTTTAATCAAAAACCTGATACAAAACTGTATTGCAAAAACGTGGTGTGAACCCACCCTAAGAGAGGTGGCAGAGGCATTTCTCCTCTTGTACGTTGCACATGCGCTGCCCCTCCACTTCTGTGACTACACATACTGAGATTGCCCTCCAGTCAGAAGGCAGGGGGGTGGCCGTCAGATGTCGGGTTGGATCAAGTGAGTGTTGATACTCTCTGCTCATCTTGCACACATGCACTCCAGAATCCCTTTATAAATATGTCCGCAGTAAGTGTTGTCAGCATCAGTTTGGTCATGGTTTCTAGAAAGCAACACGTTCTTTTCTCATTACTTCACAGAACTAGATAAAATAGTAAAAGGGTAGAAAGATATATTGCAAAGATACTAGATGGTCTCACTATATCTAAGGTAACAGCTGAGAATTTCTTTAAAATCATAGTTTAATTCAATGTTAATACTTTATAGCCTAGAAACATACAGTGTAAAGTTAAAGCGGAACTGACAGCCATTTCACCCGCGCTAAATACAATACACAGGGTTATATTGCGGGTGAATAGGATTAAAAATTAGGAATAACTTATCCGACTCCATGGTCCAGTTCTATAGTAAGACCCGTTATTAGTCGGCTTTGCTAATATGTCAATTGCTGTCTTTACACAACGGAGACGGGACCCGGCATACCCAGCATTCCTGCCTCCATTGGACAATCCAGTGATTGATATATTAGCAAAACTGACTAATAACGGGTCCATATTCTGAACAGGACCACGGATCCGGGTAAGTTATACATACTTTTAATCCGGTTACAATAACCCATTTTGTTAGGTTTAGTGTGTCAGTCTCGCTTTAAATAAATGACAGGATGGAGCCATAAACTGTCAGGAGGTATGGAATTTAATAACTATAACACTTCTGATGTGATCGCTAGAGACAAATCCTTATAAGCCTTTAATCCTCTTTTGAGTTGCTGTTATTGTTATAAAGTATTAATGGCTTGAAATTTTCCAGATGTCCTATTAATTCATTTAAATTAAAGGTGTATTCCAGGAAATTTTTTTATTTTTTATTTATTTTTTTATAACAACTGGCTCCAGAAAGTTAATCAGATTTGTAAATTACTTCTATAAAAAAAATCTTAATCCTTCCAATAATTATCAGCTGCTGAAGTTGAGTTGTTCTTTTCTGTCTGGCAACAGTACTCTCTGCAGACATCTCTGCTTGTCTCGGGAGTAGAAGAGGTTTGCTAAGGGGATTTGCTTCTACCCGGGACAGTCCCCGAGACTGGTGTCAGCAGAGAGCACAACTCAACTCAACTTCAGAACAACTCAACTTCAGCAGCTCATAAGTACTGAAAGGATTAAGATTTTTTAATAGAGGCAATTTACAAAACTGTTTAACTTTCTGGAGCCAGTATATATATATATTTTTTTTCCTGGACAACCCCTTTGAGGGAAAAATGTTGGATCACCTAAAATGAATCTCCCTGAAATAGTAGATATCTGGTAAAGAATAGAGTTAGGTCTTCCTTACATCATGTAATGCAAGTCATCATTCGCCAGCTCAGACCATAGTGATGTCAAAGATTTACCCTCACTTTGGTAGTTATTATAACATCAATATTGCCACATTGCGAAGCATTCTGCATCCATATAAGTCCTTGTTTTTTTCCCTTCTAATAATATATCAAGCATTGTGCATACATCATTTTATTTATCTTTATGCAGGACAACTACAATTACTTTTTTTAATACCCCATATACATAGGCTATATGTTCATAGGAGATTCCTGTTTTGAATTCTCCACCACTACAAATAAGGAAGAATTTCTGGGGACAAAGAAACACACGAGACTTGTTCATCCAACAGTATGCATTTTCTGCAATCTTTCTAAGCTTTGTGAATTACATAATCAGAAACTGCTGAAGCTAAAGAACAGTTCTACATTACAGCAAATGATGTAGTTAAAGGGGTACTCCGGTGCTAAGACTTCTTATTCCCTATCCAAAGGATAGGGGATAAGATGCCTGATCACGGGGGTCCTGCCGCTGGGGACCCCCGTGATCTTGCACACAGCACCCCATTAGAATCAGTCCCCGGAGCATGTTCGCTCCGGGTCTGATTACTGGCGATCACCGCTGCCGGAGCATTGTGACGTCACGGCCCCGCCCCCGTGTGACATCACGCTCTACCCCCTCAATGCAAGCCTATGGGAGGGGGCGTGACCACCTCGTAGGACACGTACCAGTGTTCTAAAGCATCAGAGAATGTGAAACTTGTGTTCCCCTTTGTCTTTTGGAAACATAATATATTAACAATTTTGGGACAGTTAGGACTACTACTCCCTTCATGGACAGACTCTGCCCATGGTGGGAATTATAGTCCAGGGGCTGAGGGGCAGATTGCATCGGGTCATTCTCCAGAGACCCGCTGTGATCTGCATTTATTAACTGTAAAACTGGCGGCACATGCGGCTACACTGCGCTGCCCGCCGGCTCCTGTATAGAGTTGTCACATTTCATAATCCCAGCCTGGGAGATGGGAGCTCTGATTGGTGAATAGCTTTTCACCAATCAGAGCTCCTTTCTCCCGGCGGCGGCGATTATGAATTATGAGCGGTGTATACAGGAGCCGGTGGGCAGTGCAGTGTAGCCACATGTGCCGCCGGCTTTTACAGTTAATAAATGCAGATCACAGTGGGTCTCTGGAGAATGACCTGGTGCGATCTGCCCCTCAGCCCCTGGACTATAACTCTCATCATGGACGGAGTCTGTCCATGAAGGGAGTAGTAGTCCTAAAAGTCCCACAGCCAGGGGATGTGCAAGTGCCATCCCTCAGCGCTGTGGTACTACAACTACTCCGATCATGGGACAGACTCTGTCCCATGATGGGAGTAGTAGTCCAAGGACAGAGGGACAGATCGAGCTACACTGTCCAGGCCTGACTCTGTTCTCATTATGCGTTTTGCATAATGGCAACAGAGCCTTTCTGTCAGTGTGTTTCCAAACATGGAGACTCCAGCTGTTGCTTAACTACAGTCCCCATGATGGGAGTTGTAGTTAATCAACAATTGGAGGCTCCCTGTTCACGATCAGGCTGCATTATGTGCGCTCTCCTCAGGGGAGAGCGCAAAAAATTTACTAAACCATATTTCTTGTTTTTCTTTTCTTATAATTTCAGATACCTTAATGCCGAGGACTACGTCAGATTCGGTGGTTAACGAGGGCTGTGAGGGAGTGTTTTTTTAAATAAATTTTTTTTTCAATGTGTTGTGATTTTTATAATTGAATTTTCAGGCAGTCTTATAGACGGAATCCATTACTAAGCCGGGGCTTAGCGTTAGCCCCAAAATCAGCTAATGATAACCTCCAATTATTACCCCGGTACCCAATGCCACAGGGGTGCAGGGAAGAGCCGGTACCAACAGGCCCGGAGCGTCAAAAATGGTGCTCCTGGACCTAGATGGTAACAGGCTGGTGTTATTTAAGCTGGGGAGGGCCAGTATCAATGGTCCTCACCCATCCAGGTAACGTCAGGCTGTTGCTGCTTGGTTGGTATTTGGTTGATACTGAAAATAGGGGGAACCCTATGCGTTTTTTAAAATTATTTTAAATAAATAAATAAATTCAAACCGTGTGTGGTTCATTATCAGCCAGATACCGACCAAGCAGCAACAGCCTGACATCACCAGGATGTGCGAGGACCATTGTTACTGGCCCTCCCCAGCCTAAATAATGCCAGCCTGTTACCACCTAGGCCCAGGAACGCCATTTCTGATGCTCCGAGCCTGTTGGTACCGGCTCTTCCCGGCACCTCTGTGGCATTAGGTACCGGGATAATAATTGGAGGTTAGCATAAGCTGATTTTGGGGCTAACGCTAAGCCTCGGCTTAGTAATGGATTCCGTCTATAAAACGGCTTCCACTACTAAGCCTGAAATTCAATTATAAAAAAAAAAAAAACATTTAAAAAAAATTTTTAATAAGAAAAAACTCCCCCGCAGCCCTTGTTAACCCTTTTATTGACATTTAAAAAAACGCTGTTTATCATTGCAATTCGCCGAATCTGACACATTCACGTATCTAAAATGAGAAGAAAGCAAAAACAATAAAACAACAATAATTTCTGTGATTTCTACACTATCAAAAAGCTGGTGTGAAATTTTGTATGTAAACTGGACTCTCGCCCCTCTAAAAATATCATGTAAAGCAGACAATATACCTGGACATGCCCACTTTTACAAAATTGACATGAACAGTGTAAACCGCGGCACAAAGTTCTTTGAAAATGTGGTCGATACTTTTCTTGCCAAAATAGATTTTTTTTTTTTTTGGCGCTAAATTCTTTCAGAATCTCCCCCTCTGTGTACTTTATAAAGATATATGATTTTTCTTGTGGTAAGCCAGATAGGTAGTGATATAGGGGTTTTGCAATGATGCTACAGGGTCTGGTGGTATTAACCCTTGGTTTGTTGTGAGGCCAGGGTGCGGTTGTTTTGTATAGAAGGCCCTGCCGACAACCGGTCCACAAACGGCAGGATAATAAATGGAATGTCCATAGCAGATTTTATGAGATAACTGGAACTTTTACTGAACTTCTTATGCCAACAGTCTTTAAATGAAACAGTTTCTCTTGAGGTAACCGGGATGCAGGTTCCTCACAGGCTTTGTTGGGAATAATAGTCTTAAGCTTTAAGCAGGCCACTGTGCTACTAATTATAGGATTTGAGTTGAATAGTAGTCACAAGGAATTTGTAGATAGAGCTTTATAACTCACGATTTTAGTGGCTGCGGTTCTCTAGGCTTTGGCCTAGTTGAGATGAATTGAGATATGCTGATTGTGCTTGCTTTGGATCCGGGAGATAAGAGAAAGAATTTAGTGACTGCAGCCCCTTATATACTAGGGGGGCTGGACTAATCCCATTGGTTGCAAAGCCTGTAGGTCCTGAACCCAGAGAACTCTGGGTACATCACATGACATTATCACATGACCCAGGAAGGTCCTAAATATTTATACCATCTCTATATTCATATTGTACGATATACAGGAACACATTTATATGAGGCGAACAAGGGGCAAGCCCTGCAGGGGAGCCCTGTGGAATGGAGGGACTCTAATTGAGGGGACTTAAGACAGGGACAGGACAAGGTCCTGTACCGGGACACCACATACTATTGTGCAGAGTTTTGTTTGGCACACACTGCTGCTCCAGCACTTCTAGCTATGTGAGCAGTGTACCACAGGAAAATGTCACAGCTCTATGAAGTGTGCGGTAGAGAAGGAGTGCATGGTAGAGCGAGGGGGGGGCGTTTCTATATTTGCACAAAATTTATCAAAGGAGTGCTCAACTTTAGTTTGAGAACACTTTTGTTGTTATAGGTTACAAGCAACGTTCATGTATAGAGCCTGAGGAACTTGTCAAGACCATTTTGTTGCAACCATTTTGTGTAAGTGTATGTGCCTGGCTTTTAGCCAAGATTCCTTTCTAAAAGAACTCTATAATGTATTTGAACTGTTGAGTGATACATAGACACCTGTGTACATACTGTCATAGTAATATATTTTTGCTCATTATTTTGCACAAGTGAATATTTGTGTTCCTGTACTATAATTGCAATAAAATGTATATAACTTGTTGTACATAAAAGTCAAGGTGTACAGTGTTTTCTTGGTATCTGGCAACTTTTTTTTATAGGAGGTATCCTGACCATTCAGGAGAAACAAAACTACTACTTCATCGCCAGTACCACATACAGTAAAGGTACTACAAAGAATAAAACACCAAGTAAAGTCGTGTACTACACATAGTCACTAAGTACACCTATAGTCATGTACACAAATCCGTCACTACAATAGGACTGTAGCACTAACTACATAACAGTCCATTCAAAAGTCTTTAAGTTGTCATATGTCTAATGTATAATGTCTTCATGTGTCCACGTGCTCAGGATACTTTGCAGGCCAGAAGGTATTCCTGTACCCACTACGCACGTATCAAAAATAAAGGTAACAAGTGTCAATTGTTTTCTAGAAATGTCTAGTCTAATCTATACATCTAGTGTTCTGGGGAGAAGTGTTTTATGCCAAGGGACCCTAGTAGCCAAGGCATTTGCAAAAACCCTCCGCCAACCAAATCCATTAGAAGTGTGTCTAAAGTTAAATAAAATGTCATAGTCATATATAATGTCATGTGGCCCCTTTGGTCATTTTGATCCTCCAACCTCCAGGACTGGGCGTCGAGGGCAACTTCATTAAAATGGAAGAGTTTGTGATGTCCCAGTACGGGATGATGTGGCCCCATACTTTCCTTCTGCCCTTTCAGGCAGACTCCCTGCATGTCCCCAGGGTCCCCCTTGTAGTATCCCCATAATGTATATATGTTTGTATTATAAAATTGTACTGTTTCTTTAATGTTTGTACCACATGGTTTTTACCCAGGAGGCACTAGTGACCAGGGGACCCCCCCAAGTGACCTATGGGCTCCTTGCGCAG